>NW_026868170.1:46841-68813 GCF_020745735.1 Hemiscyllium ocellatum | reverse complement strand
CCCTCTGACAGTGCCCACTCCCTCAGCACTGAACCTCCGGCAGTGCTCACTCCCTCAGCACTGACCCTCCGACAGTGCCCACTCCCTCAGCATTGACCCTCTGACAGTGCCCACTCCCTCAGCACTGACCCTCCGGCAGTGCTCACTCCCTCAGCACTGACCCTCCGGCAGTGCTCACTCCCTCAGCACTGACCCTCCGAAAGTGCGGCACTCCCTCCGTACTGACCGTCTGTCAGTGCCCACTACCTCAGCACTGACACTCCGACAGTGCCCACCACCTCAGCACTGACCCTCCGACAGTGCCCACTCCCTCAGCATTGACCCATCGTCAGTGCCCACTACCTCAGCACTGACACTCCGACAGTGCCCACCACCTCAGCACTGACCCTCCGACAGTGCCCACTCCCTCAGCATTGACCCTCTGACAGTGCTCACTCCCTCAGCCCTGATCCGCCGACAGTGCCCATTCCCTCAGCACTGACCCTCCAACACTGCGGCACTCCCTCAGCACTGACCCTCCGACAGGGCCCATTCGCACTGCACTGACCCTCTGACAGTGCCCACTCCCTCAGCACTGACCCGCCAACAGGGTCCACTCCCTCAGCACTGACCCTCCAACAGTGCCCATTCCCTCAGCACTTACCCTCCGACAGTGCGGCACTCCCTCAGTACTGACCCTCCGACAGTGCCCACTCCCTCAGCACTGACCCTCCGAAAGTGCGGCACTCCCTCCGTACTGACCCTCTGTCAGTGCCCACTACCTCAGCACTTACCCTCCGACAGTGCGGCACTCCCTCAGCACTGACCCTCCGACAGTGCCCACTCCCTCAGCACTGACACTCCGACAGTGCCCACTCCCTCAGCACTGACACTCCGACAGTGCCCACCACCTCAGCACTGACCCTCCGACAGTGCCCACTCCCTCAGCACTGACCCTCCGACAGTGCGGCACTCCCTCAGCACTGACCCTCCGACAGTGCGGCACTCCCTCAGCACTGACACTCCGACAGTGCGGCAGTCCCTCAGCACTGACACTCCGACAGTGCCCACTCCCTCAGCACTGACCCTCCAACAGAGCGGCACTCCCTCAGCACAGACCCTCCGACAGAACCCACTCCCTCAGCCCTGACACTCCGATCGTGCCCACTCCCTCAACACTGACACTCTGACCGTGCCCACCCCCTCTGCACTGACCCTCCGACAGTGCCCACCCCTTCTGCACTGACCCACCGACAGTGCCCACTCCCTCAGCACTGACCCTCTGACAGAACCCTCTCCCTCTGACTTGATCCTCTGACAGTGCCCACTACCTCAGCCCTAACACTCCAACAGTGCCGGCTCCCTCAGCTCTGGCACTCCGACAGTGCGGCACTCCCTCAGCATTCACCGTCTGACACTGCGGCACACCCTCAGCACTGACCCTCCGACAGAACCCTCTCCCTCAGCACTGACCCTCCGACAGTGCCCACTCCCTCAGCACTGACACTCCGACAGTGCCCACTCCCTCAGCACTGACCCTCCGACAGTGCGGCACTCCCTCAGCACTGACCCTCCGACAGCGCGGAACTCTCTCAGCACTGACCCTCCGACAGGGCCCATTCGCACTGCACTGACCCTCTGACAGTGCCCACTCCCTCAGCACTGACCCGCCAACAGGGTCCACTCCCTCAGCACTGACCCTCCAACAGTGCCCATTCCCTCAGCACTGACCCTCCGGCAGTGCGGCACACCATCTACACTGACCCTCCGACAGTGCCCACTCCCTCCGTACTGACCCTCTGTCAGTGCCCACTACCTCAGCACTTACCCTACGACAGTGCGGCACTCCCTCAGCACTGACCCTCCGACAGTGCCCACTCCCTCAGCACTGACCCTCCGAAAGTGCGGCACTCCCTCCGTACTGACCCTCTGTCAGTGCCCACTACCTCAGCACTGACACTCCGACAGTGCCCACCACCTCAGCACTGACCCTCCGACAGTGCCCACTCCCTCAGCATTGACCCTCTGACAGTGCCCACTCCCTCAGCACTGACCCTCCGGCATTGCTCACTCCCTCAGCACTGACCCTCCGACAGTGCCCACTCCCTCAGCATTGACCCTCTGACAGTGCCCACTCCCTCAGCACTGACCCTCCGGCAGTGCTCACTCCCTCAGCACTGACCCTCCGGCAGTGCTCACTCCCTCAGCACTGACCCTCCGAAAGTGCGGCACTCCCTCCGTACTGACCGTCTGTCAGTGCCCACTACCTCAGCACTGACACTCCGACAGTGCCCACCACCTCAGCACTGACCCTCCGACAGTGCCCACTCCCTCAGCATTGACCCATCGTCAGTGCCCACTACCTCAGCACTGACACTCCGACAGTGCCCACCACCTCAGCACTGACCCTCCGACAGTGCCCACTCCCTCAGCATTGACCCTCTGACAGTGCTCACTCCCTCAGCCCTGATCCGCCGACAGTGCCCATTCCCTCAGCACTGACCCTCCAACACTGCGGCACTCCCTCAGCACTGACCCTCCGACAGGGCCCATTCGCACTGCACTGACCCTCTGACAGTGCCCACTCCCTCAGCACTGACCCGCCAACAGGGTCCACTCCCTCAGCACTGACCCTCCAACAGTGCCCATTCCCTCAGCACTTACCCTCCGACAGTGCGGCACTCCCTCAGTACTGACCCTCCGACAGTGCCCACTCCCTCAGCACTGACCCTCCGAAAGTGCGGCACTCCCTCCGTACTGACCCTCTGTCAGTGCCCACTACCTCAGCACTTACCCTCCGACAGTGCGGCACTCCCTCAGCACTGACCCTCCGACAGTGCCCACTCCCTCAGCACTGACACTCCGACAGTGCCCACTCCCTCAGCACTGACACTCCGACAGTGCCCACCACCTCAGCACTGACCCTCCGACAGTGCCCACTCCCTCAGCACTGACCCTCCGACAGTGCGGCACTCCCTCAGCACTGACCCTCCGACAGTGCGGCACTCCCTCAGCACTGACACTCCGACAGTGCGGCAGTCCCTCAGCACTGACACTCCGACAGTGCCCACTCCCTCAGCACTGACCCTCCAACAGAGCGGCACTCCCTCAGCACAGACCCTCCGACAGAACCCACTCCCTCAGCCCTGACACTCCGATCGTGCCCACTCCCTCAACACTGACACTCTGACCGTGCCCACCCCCTCTGCACTGACCCTCCGACAGTGCCCACCCCTTCTGCACTGACCCACCGACAGTGCCCACTCCCTCAGCACTGACCCTCTGACAGAACCCTCTCCCTCTGACTTGATCCTCTGACAGTGCCCACTACCTCAGCCCTAACACTCCAACAGTGCCGGCTCCCTCAGCTCTGGCACTCCGACAGTGCGGCACTCCCTCAGCATTCACCGTCTGACACTGCGGCACACCCTCAGCACTGACCCTCCGACAGAACCCTCTCCCTCAGCACTGACCCTCCGACAGTGCCCACTCCCTCAGCACTGACACTCCGACAGTGCCCACTCCCTCAGCACTGACCCTCCGACAGTGAGGCACTCCCTCAGCACTGACCCACCGAATGAACCCTCTCCCTCAGCACTGACCCTCTGACAGTGCCCACTCCCTCAGCACTGACCCTCCGACAGTGCCCACTCCCTCAGCACTGACCCTCCGACAGTGCCCTCTCCCTCAGCACTGACCCTCTGACAGTTCGGCACGCCCTCAGCACTGACCGTCCGACAGTGCAGAACTCTCTCAGCACTGACCCTCTGACAGTGCCCACTCTCTCAGCCCTGACCCTCTGACAGTGCGGCACTTCCTCAGCACTGACCCTCTGACAGAACCCTCTCCCTCTGCCCTGACACTCTGACAGTGCCCACTCCCTCAGCACTGACCCTCCAACAGAGCAGCACTCCCTCACCACAGACCCTCCGACAGAACCCTCTCCCTCTGCCCTGACACTCTGACAGTACCCACTCCCTCAGCCCTGACACTCCGATAGTGCCCACTCCCTCAGCACTGACCCTCCGACAGTGCCCACCCCTTCTGCACTGACCCACCGACAGTGCCCACTCCCTCAGCACTGACCCTCCGACAGTGCCCAACCCCTCAGCGCTGAACCTCTGACAGTGCGGCACTCCCTCAGCACTGACCCTCCGACAGTGCCCACTCCCTCAGCACTGACACTCCGACAGTGCCCACTCCCTTAGCACTGACCCTCCGACAGTGCGGCACTCCCTCAGCACTGACCCTCTGACAGAACCCTCTCCCTCTGCCCTGGCACTCTGACAGTGCCCACTCCCTCAGCACTGACCCTCCAACAGAACCCTCTCCCTCTGCCCTGACACTCTGACAGTGCCCACTCCCTCAGCCCTGACCCTCCGACAGTGCGGCACTCCCTCAGCACTGACCCTCCGACAGAACCCTCTCCCTCTGCCCTGGCACTCTGACAGTGCGGCACTCCCTCAGCACTGACCCTCCAACAGAACCCTCTCCCTCTGCCCTGACACTCTGACAGTGCCCACCCCCTCTGCACTGACCCTCCGACAGTGCACACCCCTTCTACACTGACCCACCGACAGTGCCCACTCCCTCAGCACTGGCCCTCCGACAGTGCCCAACCCCTCAGCGCTGAACCTCTGACAGTGCGGCACTCCCTCAGCACTGACCCTCCGACAGAACCCTCTCCCTCAGTACTGACCCTCCGACAGTGCCCACTCCCTCAGCACTGACCCTCCGAAAGTGCGGCACTCCCTCCGTACTGACCCTCTGTCAGTGCCCACTACCTCAGCACTTACCCTCCGACAGTGCGGCACTCCCTCAGCACTGACCCTCCGACAGTGCCCACTCCCTCAGCACTGACACTCCGACAGTGCCCACTCCCTCAGCACTGACACTCCGACAGTGCCCACCACCTCAGCACTGACCCTCCGACAGTGCCCACTCCCTCAGCACTGACCCTCCGACAGTGCGGCACTCCCTCAGCACTGACCCTCCGACAGTGCGGCACTCCCTCAGCACTGACACTCCGACAGTGCGGCAGTCCCTCAGCACTGACACTCCGACAGTGCCCACTCCCTCAGCACTGACCCTCCAACAGAGCGGCACTCCCTCAGCACAGACCCTCCGACAGAACCCACTCCCTCAGCCCTGACACTCCGATCGTGCCCACTCCCTCAACACTGACACTCTGACCGTGCCCACCCCCTCTGCACTGACCCTCCGACAGTGCCCACCCCTTCTGCACTGACCCACCGACAGTGCCCACTCCCTCAGCACTGACCCTCTGACAGAACCCTCTCCCTCTGACTTGATCCTCTGACAGTGCCCACTACCTCAGCCCTAACACTCCAACAGTGCCGGCTCCCTCAGCTCTGGCACTCCGACAGTGCGGCACTCCCTCAGCATTCACCGTCTGACACTGCGGCACACCCTCAGCACTGACCCTCCGACAGAACCCTCTCCCTCAGCACTGACCCTCCGACAGTGCCCACTCCCTCAGCACTGACACTCCGACAGTGCCCACTCCCTCAGCACTGACCCTCCGACAGTGAGGCACTCCCTCAGCACTGACCCACCGAATGAACCCTCTCCCTCAGCACTGACCCTCTGACAGTGCCCACTCCCTCAGCACTGACACTCCGACAGTGCCCACTCCCTCAGCACTGACCCTCCGACAGTGCCCACTCCCTCAGCACTGACCCTCCGACAGTGCCCTCTCCCTCAGCACTGACCCTCTGACAGTTCGGCACGCCCTCAGCACTGACCGTCCGACAGTGCAGAACTCTCTCAGCACTGACCCTCTGACAGTGCCCACTCTCTCAGCCCTGACCCTCTGACAGTGCGGCACTTCCTCAGCACTGACCCTCTGACAGAACCCTCTCCCTCTGCCCTGACACTCTGACAGTGCCCACTCCCTCAGCACTGACCCTCCAACAGAGCAGCACTCCCTCACCACAGACCCTCCGACAGAACCCTCTCCCTCTGCCCTGACACTCTGACAGTACCCACTCCCTCAGCCCTGACACTCCGATAGTGCCCACTCCCTCAGCACTGACCCTCCGACAGTGCCCACCCCTTCTGCACTGACCCACCGACAGTGCCCACTCCCTCAGCACTGACCCTCCGACAGTGCCCAACCCCTCAGCGCTGAACCTCTGACAGTGCGGCACTCCCTCAGCACTGACCCTCCGACAGTGCCCACTCCCTCAGCACTGACACTCCGACAGTGCCCACTCCCTTAGCACTGACCCTCCGACAGTGCGGCACTCCCTCAGCACTGACCCTCTGACAGAACCCTCTCCCTCTGCCCTGGCACTCTGACAGTGCCCACTCCCTCAGCACTGACCCTCCAACAGAACCCTCTCCCTCTGCCCTGACACTCTGACAGTGCCCACTCCCTCAGCCCTGACCCTCCGACAGTGCGGCACTCCCTCAGCACTGACCCTCCAACAGAACCCTCTCCCTCTGCCCTGGCACTCTGACAGTGCGGCACTCCCTCAGCACTGACCCTCCAACAGAACCCTCTCCCTCTGCCCTGACACTCTGACAGTGCCCACCCCCTCTGCACTGACCCTCCGACAGTGCACACCCCTTCTACACTGACCCACCGACAGTGCCCACTCCCTCAGCACTGGCCCTCCGACAGTGCCCAACCCCTCAGCGCTGAACCTCTGACAGTGCGGCACTCCCTCAGCACTGACCCTCCGACAGAACCCTCTCCCTCAGCACTGACCCTCCGACAGTGCCCACTACCTCAGCACTGACCCACCGAATGAACCCTCTCCCTCAGCCCTGACCCTCTGACAGTGCCCACTCCCTCAGCACTGACACTCCGACAGAACCCTCTCCCTCTGCCCTGACACTCTGACAGTGCCCACTCCCTCAGCATTCACCCTCTGACACTGCGGCTCTCCCTCAGCACTGACTCTCCAACAGTGCGCACTCCCTCAGCACTGACCCTCCTACAGTGCCCACTCCCTCAGCACTGACCCTCAGACAGCGCCCACTCACTCAGCACTGACCCTCCGAAAGTGCTCACTCCCTCAGCACTGACCCTCTGACAGTGCCCCCTCCCTCATCATTGACCCTCCGACAGTGCCCACTCCCTCAGCATTGACCATCCGACAGTCCCCACTCCCACAGCACTGACCCTCCGGCAGTGCCCACTCCCTCAGCACTGACCCTCTGACAGTGCGACACTCCCTCAGCACTGACCCTCTGACAGTGCCCACTCTCTCAGCACTGACCCTCCGACATTGCCCACTTCCTCAGTACTGACCCTCGGACAGTGTCCACTCCCTCAGCTCTGATCCTCCGACAGTGCGGCACTCCCTCAGCACTGACCCTCTGACAGTGCCCACTCCCTCAGCACTGACCCTCCGACAGTGCCCACTCCCTCAGCACTGACCCTCCGACAGTGGAGCACTCCCTCAGCACTGACCCTCTGACAGTGCCCACTCCCTCAGCACTGACCCTCCGACAGTGCCCACTCCCTCAGCACTGACCCTCCGACAGTGGAGCACTCCCTCAGCACTGACCCTCTGACAGTGCCCACTCCCTCTGCACTGACCCTCTGACAGTTCGGCACTCCCTCAACACGGACCATTCGACAACGCTCACCCCCTCAGCACTGACCCTCCGACAGTGCCCACTCCCTCAGCACTGACCCTCCGACAGAACCCTCTCCCTCTGCCCTGACCCTCCGATAGTGCCCACTCCCTCATCACTGACCCTCTGACAGTGTCCACTCCCTCAACACTGACCATCCGTCAACGCTCACCCCGTCAGCACTGACCCTCCGACAGTGCCCACTATCACAGCACTGACCCTCTAACAGTGCCCACTCCTCAGCACTGACCCTCTGACAGTGCGGCACTCACTCAGCACTGACCCACCAACAGAACCCTCTCCCTCAGCCCTGACCCTCTGACAGTACCCACTCCCTCAGCACTGACCCATCGACAGTGCCCACTCCCTCAGCACTGACCCTATGACAGTCCTCACCCACTCAGCACTGACACTCCGACAGTGCCCTCTCCCTCAGCACTGACCCTCTGACAGTGCCCCCTCCCTCATCATTGACCCTCCGACAGTGCCCACTCCCTCAGCATTGACCATCCGACAGTCCCCACTCCCACAGCACTGACCCTCCGGCAGTGCCCACTCCCTCAGCACTGACCCTCTGACAGTGCGACACTCCCTCAGCACTGACCCTCCTACAGTGCCCACTCCCTCAGCACTGCCCCTCTGACAGTACAGCACTCCCTCAGCACTTACCCTCCGACAGTGCCCACTCCCTCAGCACTGACCCTCCAACACTGCGGCACTCCCTCAGCACTGACCCTCCGACAGCGCGGAACTCTCTCAGCACTGACCCTCCGACAGGGCCCATTCGCACAGCACTGACCCTCTGACAGTGCCCACTCCCTCAGCACTGAACCTCCGGCAGTGCTCACTCCCTCAGCACTGACCCTCCGACAGTGCCCACTCCCTCAGCATTGACCCTCTGACAGTGCCCACTCCCTCAGCACTGACCCTCCGGCAGTGCTCACTCCCTCAGCACTGACCCTCCGGCAGTGCTCACTCCCTCAGCACTGACCCTCCGAAAGTGCGGCACTCCCTCCGTACTGACCGTCTGTCAGTGCCCACTACCTCAGCACTGACACTCCGACAGTGCCCACCACCTCAGCACTGACCCTCCGACAGTGCCCACTCCCTCAGCATTGACCCATCGTCAGTGCCCACTACCTCAGCACTGACACTCCGACAGTGCCCACCACCTCAGCACTGACCCTCCGACAGTGCCCACTCCCTCAGCATTGACCCTCTGACAGTGCTCACTCCCTCAGCCCTGATCCGCCGACAGTGCCCATTCCCTCAGCACTGACCCTCCAACACTGCGGCACTCCCTCAGCACTGACCCTCCGACAGGGCCCATTCGCACTGCACTGACCCTCTGACAGTGCCCACTCCCTCAGCACTGACCCGCCAACAGGGTCCACTCCCTCAGCACTGACCCTCCAACAGTGCCCATTCCCTCAGCACTTACCCTCCGACAGTGCGGCACTCCCTCAGTACTGACCCTCCGACAGTGCCCACTCCCTCAGCACTGACCCTCCGAAAGTGCGGCACTCCCTCCGTACTGACCCTCTGTCAGTGCCCACTACCTCAGCACTTACCCTCCGACAGTGCGGCACTCCCTCAGCACTGACCCTCCGACAGTGCCCACTCCCTCAGCACTGACACTCCGACAGTGCCCACTCCCTCAGCACTGACACTCCGACAGTGCCCACCACCTCAGCACTGACCCTCCGACAGTGCCCACTCCCTCAGCACTGACCCTCCGACAGTGCGGCACTCCCTCAGCACTGACCCTCCGACAGTGCGGCACTCCCTCAGCACTGACACTCCGACAGTGCGGCAGTCCCTCAGCACTGACACTCCGACAGTGCCCACTCCCTCAGCACTGACCCTCCAACAGAGCGGCACTCCCTCAGCACAGACCCTCCGACAGAACCCACTCCCTCAGCCCTGACACTCCGATCGTGCCCACTCCCTCAACACTGACACTCTGACCGTGCCCACCCCCTCTGCACTGACCCTCCGACAGTGCCCACCCCTTCTGCACTGACCCACCGACAGTGCCCACTCCCTCAGCACTGACCCTCTGACAGAACCCTCTCCCTCTGACTTGATCCTCTGACAGTGCCCACTACCTCAGCCCTAACACTCCAACAGTGCCGGCTCCCTCAGCTCTGGCACTCCGACAGTGCGGCACTCCCTCAGCATTCACCGTCTGACACTGCGGCACACCCTCAGCACTGACCCTCCGACAGAACCCTCTCCCTCAGCACTGA
This sequence comes from Hemiscyllium ocellatum, assembly GCF_020745735.1. Lineage (NCBI taxonomy): Eukaryota > Metazoa > Chordata > Chondrichthyes > Orectolobiformes > Hemiscylliidae > Hemiscyllium > Hemiscyllium ocellatum. The sequence goes on along the minus strand of NW_026868170.1, from coordinate 58,977 downwards.
CCCTCCGACAGTGCCCACTCCCTCAGCACTGACACTCCGACAGTGCCCACTCCCTCAGCACTGACCCTCCGACAGTGCGGCACTCCCTCAGCACTGACCCTCCGACAGCGCGGAACTCTCTCAGCACTGACCCTCCGACAGGGCCCATTCGCACTGCACTGACCCTCTGACAGTGCCCACTCCCTCAGCACTGACCCGCCAACAGGGTCCACTCCCTCAGCACTGACCCTCCAACAGTGCCCATTCCCTCAGCACTGACCCTCCGGCAGTGCGGCACACCATCTACACTGACCCTCCGACAGTGCCCACTCCCTCCGTACTGACCCTCTGTCAGTGCCCACTACCTCAGCACTTACCCTACGACAGTGCGGCACTCCCTCAGCACTGACCCTCCGACAGTGCCCACTCCCTCAGCACTGACCCTCCGAAAGTGCGGCACTCCCTCCGTACTGACCCTCTGTCAGTGCCCACTACCTCAGCACTGACACTCCGACAGTGCCCACCACCTCAGCACTGACCCTCCGACAGTGCCCACTCCCTCAGCATTGACCCTCTGACAGTGCCCACTCCCTCAGCACTGACCCTCCGGCAGTGCTCACTCCCTCAGCACTGACCCTCCGACAGTGCCCACTCCCTCAGCATTGACCCTCTGACAGTGCCCACTCCCTCAGCACTGACCCTCCGGCAGTGCTCACTCCCTCAGCACTGACCCTCCGGCAGTGCTCACTCCCTCAGCACTGACCCTCCGAAAGTGCGGCACTCCCTCCGTACTGACCGTCTGTCAGTGCCCACTACCTCAGCACTGACACTCCGACAGTGCCCACCACCTCAGCACTGACCCTCCGACAGTGCCCACTCCCTCAGCATTGACCCATCGTCAGTGCCCACTACCTCAGCACTGACACTCCGACAGTGCCCACCACCTCAGCACTGACCCTCCGACAGTGCCCACTCCCTCAGCATTGACCCTCTGACAGTGCTCACTCCCTCAGCCCTGATCCGCCGACAGTGCCCATTCCCTCAGCACTGACCCTCCAACACTGCGGCACTCCCTCAGCACTGACCCTCCGACAGGGCCCATTCGCACTGCACTGACCCTCTGACAGTGCCCACTCCCTCAGCACTGACCCGCCAACAGGGTCCACTCCCTCAGCACTGACCCTCCAACAGTGCCCATTCCCTCAGCACTTACCCTCCGACAGTGCGGCACTCCCTCAGTACTGACCCTCCGACAGTGCCCACTCCCTCAGCACTGACCCTCCGAAAGTGCGGCACTCCCTCCGTACTGACCCTCTGTCAGTGCCCACTACCTCAGCACTTACCCTCCGACAGTGCGGCACTCCCTCAGCACTGACCCTCCGACAGTGCCCACTCCCTCAGCACTGACACTCCGACAGTGCCCACTCCCTCAGCACTGACACTCCGACAGTGCCCACCACCTCAGCACTGACCCTCCGACAGTGCCCACTCCCTCAGCACTGACCCTCCGACAGTGCGGCACTCCCTCAGCACTGACCCTCCGACAGTGCGGCACTCCCTCAGCACTGACACTCCGACAGTGCGGCAGTCCCTCAGCACTGACACTCCGACAGTGCCCACTCCCTCAGCACTGACCCTCCAACAGAGCGGCACTCCCTCAGCACAGACCCTCCGACAGAACCCACTCCCTCAGCCCTGACACTCCGATCGTGCCCACTCCCTCAACACTGACACTCTGACCGTGCCCACCCCCTCTGCACTGACCCTCCGACAGTGCCCACCCCTTCTGCACTGACCCACCGACAGTGCCCACTCCCTCAGCACTGACCCTCTGACAGAACCCTCTCCCTCTGACTTGATCCTCTGACAGTGCCCACTACCTCAGCCCTAACACTCCAACAGTGCCGGCTCCCTCAGCTCTGGCACTCCGACAGTGCGGCACTCCCTCAGCATTCACCGTCTGACACTGCGGCACACCCTCAGCACTGACCCTCCGACAGAACCCTCTCCCTCAGCACTGACCCTCCGACAGTGCCCACTCCCTCAGCACTGACACTCCGACAGTGCCCACTCCCTCAGCACTGACCCTCCGACAGTGAGGCACTCCCTCAGCACTGACCCACCGAATGAACCCTCTCCCTCAGCACTGACCCTCTGACAGTGCCCACTCCCTCAGCACTGACCCTCCGACAGTGCCCACTCCCTCAGCACTGACCCTCCGACAGTGCCCTCTCCCTCAGCACTGACCCTCAGACAGTTCGGCACGCCCTCAGCACTGACCGTCCGACAGTGCAGAACTCTCTCAGCACTGACCCTCTGACAGTGCCCACTCTCTCAGCCCTGACCCTCTGACAGTGCGGCACTTCCTCAGCACTGACCCTCTGACAGAACCCTCTCCCTCTGCCCTGACACTCTGACAGTGCCCACTCCCTCAGCACTGACCCTCCAACAGAGCAGCACTCCCTCACCACAGACCCTCCGACAGAACCCTCTCCCTCTGCCCTGACACTCTGACAGTACCCACTCCCTCAGCCCTGACACTCCGATAGTGCCCACTCCCTCAGCACTGACCCTCCGACAGTGCCCACCCCTTCTGCACTGACCCACCGACAGTGCCCACTCCCTCAGCACTGACCCTCCGACAGTGCCCAACCCCTCAGCGCTGAACCTCTGACAGTGCGGCACTCCCTCAGCACTGACCCTCCGACAGTGCCCACTCCCTCAGCACTGACACTCCGACAGTGCCCACTCCCTTAGCACTGACCCTCCGACAGTGCGGCACTCCCTCAGCACTGACCCTCTGACAGAACCCTCTCCCTCTGCCCTGGCACTCTGACAGTGCCCACTCCCTCAGCACTGACCCTCCAACAGAACCCTCTCCCTCTGCCCTGACACTCTGACAGTGCCCACTCCCTCAGCCCTGACCCTCCGACAGTGCGGCACTCCCTCAGCACTGACCCTCCAACAGAACCCTCTCCCTCTGCCCTGACACTCTGACAGTGCCCACTCCCTCAGCACTGACCCTCCAACAGAGCAGCACTCCCTCACCACAGACCCTCCGACAGAACCCTCTCCCTCTGCCCTGACACTCTGACAGTACCCACTCCCTCAGCCCTGACACTCCGATAGTGCCCACTCCCTCAGCACTGACCCTCCGACAGTGCCCACCCCTTCTGCACTCACCCACCGACAGTGCCCACTCCCTCAGCACTGACCCTCCGACAGTGCCCAACCCCTCAGCGCTGAACCTCTGACAGTGCGGCACTCCCTCAGCACTGACCCTCCGACAGTGCCCACTCCCTCAGCACTGACACTCCGACAGTGCCCACTCCCTTAGCACTGACCCTCCGACAGTGCGGCACTCCCTCAGCACTGACCCTCTGACAGAACCCTCTCCCTCTGCCCTGGCACTCTGACAGTGCCCACTCCCTCAGCACTGACCCTCCAACAGAACCCTCTCCCTCTGCCCTGACACTCTGACAGTGCCCACTCCCTCAGCCCTGACCCTCCGACAGTGCGGCACTCCCTCAGCACTGACCCTCCGACAGAACCCTCTCCCTCTGCCCTGGCACTCTGACAGTGCGGCACTCCCTCAGCACTGACCCTCCAACAGAACCCTCTCCCTCTGCCCTGACACTCTGACAGTGCCCACCCCCTCTGCACTGACCCTCCGACAGTGCACACCCCTTCTACACTGACCCACCGACAGTGCCCACTCCCTCAGCACTGGCCCTCCGACAGTGCCCAACCCCTCAGCGCTGAACCTCTGACAGTGCGGCACTCCCTCAGCACTGACCCTCCGACAGAACCCTCTCCCTCAGTACTGACCCTCCGACAGTGCCCACTCCCTCAGCACTGACCCTCCGAAAGTGCGGCACTCCCTCCGTACTGACCCTCTGTCAGTGCCCACTACCTCAGCACTTACCCTCCGACAGTGCGGCACTCCCTCAGCACTGACCCTCCGACAGTGCCCACTCCCTCAGCACTGACACTCCGACAGTGCCCACTCCCTCAGCACTGACACTCCGACAGTGCCCACCACCTCAGCACTGACCCTCCGACAGTGCCCACTCCCTCAGCACTGACCCTCCGACAGTGCGGCACTCCCTCAGCACTGACCCTCCGACAGTGCGGCACTCCCTCAGCACTGACACTCCGACAGTGCGGCAGTCCCTCAGCACTGACACTCCGACAGTGCCCACTCCCTCAGCACTGACCCTCCAACAGAGCGGCACTCCCTCAGCACAGACCCTCCGACAGAACCCACTCCCTCAGCCCTGACACTCCGATCGTGCCCACTCCCTCAACACTGACACTCTGACCGTGCCCACCCCCTCTGCACTGACCCTCCGACAGTGCCCACCCCTTCTGCACTGACCCACCGACAGTGCCCACTCCCTCAGCACTGACCCTCTGACAGAACCCTCTCCCTCTGACTTGATCCTCTGACAGTGCCCACTACCTCAGCCCTAACACTCCAACAGTGCCGGCTCCCTCAGCTCTGGCACTCCGACAGTGCGGCACTCCCTCAGCATTCACCGTCTGACACTGCGGCACACCCTCAGCACTGACCCTCCGACAGAACCCTCTCCCTCAGCACTGACCCTCCGACAGTGCCCACTCCCTCAGCACTGACACTCCGACAGTGCCCACTCCCTCAGCACTGACCCTCCGACAGTGAGGCACTCCCTCAGCACTGACCCACCGAATGAACCCTCTCCCTCAGCACTGACCCTCTGACAGTGCCCACTCCCTCAGCACTGACACTCCGACAGTGCCCACTCCCTCAGCACTGACCCTCCGACAGTGCCCACTCCCTCAGCACTGACCCTCCGACAGTGCCCTCTCCCTCAGCACTGACCCTCTGACAGTTCGGCACGCCCTCAGCACTGACCGTCCGACAGTGCAGAACTCTCTCAGCACTGACCCTCTGACAGTGCCCACTCTCTCAGCCCTGACCCTCTGACAGTGCGGCACTTCCTCAGCACTGACCCTCTGACAGAACCCTCTCCCTCTGCCCTGACACTCTGACAGTGCCCACTCCCTCAGCACTGACCCTCCAACAGAGCAGCACTCCCTCACCACAGACCCTCCGACAGAACCCTCTCCCTCTGCCCTGACACTCTGACAGTACCCACTCCCTCAGCCCTGACACTCCGATAGTGCCCACTCCCTCAGCACTGACCCTCCGACAGTGCCCACCCCTTCTGCACTGACCCACCGACAGTGCCCACTCCCTCAGCACTGACCCTCCGACAGTGCCCAACCCCTCAGCGCTGAACCTCTGACAGTGCGGCACTCCCTCAGCACTGACCCTCCGACAGTGCCCACTCCCTCAGCACTGACACTCCGACAGTGCCCACTCCCTTAGCACTGACCCTCCGACAGTGCGGCACTCCCTCAGCACTGACCCTCTGACAGAACCCTCTCCCTCTGCCCTGGCACTCTGACAGTGCCCACTCCCTCAGCACTGACCCTCCAACAGAACCCTCTCCCTCTGCCCTGACACTCTGACAGTGCCCACTCCCTCAGCCCTGACCCTCCGACAGTGCGGCACTCCCTCAGCACTGACCCTCCAACAGAACCCTCTCCCTCTGCCCTGGCACTCTGACAGTGCGGCACTCCCTCAGCACTGACCCTCCAACAGAACCCTCTCCCTCTGCCCTGACACTCTGACAGTGCCCACCCCCTCTGCACTGACCCTCCGACAGTGCACACCCCTTCTACACTGACCCACCGACAGTGCCCACTCCCTCAGCACTGGCCCTCCGACAGTGCCCAACCCCTCAGCGCTGAACCTCTGACAGTGCGGCACTCCCTCAGCACTGACCCTCCGACAGAACCCTCTCCCTCAGCACTGACCCTCCGACAGTGCCCACTACCTCAGCACTGACCCACCGAATGAACCCTCTCCCTCAGCCCTGACCCTCTGACAGTGCCCACTCCCTCAGCACTGACACTCCGACAGAACCCTCTCCCTCTGCCCTGACACTCTGACAGTGCCCACTCCCTCAGCATTCACCCTCTGACACTGCGGCTCTCCCTCAGCACTGACCCTCCAACAGTGCGCACTCCCTCAGCACTGACCCTCCTACAGTGCCCACTCCCTCAGCACTGACCCTCAGACAGCGCCCACTCACTCAGCACTGACCCTCCGAAAGTGCTCACTCCCTCAGCACTGACCCTCTGACAGTGCCCCCTCCCTCATCATTGACCCTCCGACAGTGCCCACTCCCTCAGCATTGACCATCCGACAGTCCCCACTCCCACAGCACTGACCCTCCGGCAGTGCCCACTCCCTCAGCACTGACCCTCTGACAGTGCGACACTCCCTCAGCACTGACCCTCTGACAGTGCCCACTCTCTCAGCACTGACCCTCCGACATTGCCCACTTCCTCAGTACTGACCCTCGGACAGTGTCCACTCCCTCAGCTCTGATCCTCCGACAGTGCGGCACTCCCTCAGCACTGACCCTCTGACAGTGCCCACTCCCTCAGCACTGACCCTCCGACAGTGCCCACTCCCTCAGCACTGACCCTCCGACAGTGGAGCACTCCCTCAGCACTGACCCTCTGACAGTGCCCACTCCCTCAGCACTGACCCTCCGACAGTGCCCACTCCCTCAGCACTGACCCTCCGACAGTGGAGCACTCCCTCAGCACTGACCCTCTGACAGTGCCCACTCCCTCTGCACTGACCCTCTGACAGTTCGGCACTCCCTCAACACGGACCATTCGACAACGCTCACCCCCTCAGCACTGACCCTCCGACAGTGCCCACTCCCTCAGCACTGACCCTCCGACAGAACCCTCTCCCTCTGCCCTGACCCTCCGATAGTGCCCACTCCCTCATCACTGACCCTCTGACAGTGTCCACTCCCTCAACACTGACCATCCGTCAACGCTCACCCCGTCAGCACTGACCCTCCGACAGTGCCCACTATCACAGCACTGACCCTCTAACAGTGCCCACTCCTCAGCACTGACCCTCTGACAGTGCGGCACTCACTCAGCACTGACCCACCAACAGAACCCTCTCCCTCAGCCCTGACCCTCTGACAGTACCCACTCCCTCAGCACTGACCCATCGACAGTGCCCACTCCCTCAGCACTGACCCTATGACAGTCCTCACCCACTCAGCACTGACACTCCGACAGTGCCCTCTCCCTCAGCACTGACCCTCTGACAGTGCCCCCTCCCTCATCATTGACCCTCCGACAGTGCCCACTCCCTCAGCATTGACCATCCGACAGTCCCCACTCCCACAGCACTGACCCTCCGGCAGTGCCCACTCCCTCAGCACTGACCCTCTGACAGTGCGACACTCCCTCAGCACTGACCCTCCTACAGTGCCCACTCCCTCAGCACTGCCCCTCTGACAGTACAGCACTCCCTCAGCACTTACCCTCCGACAGTGCCCACTCCCTCAGCACTGACCCTCCAACACTGCGGCACTCCCTCAGCACTGACCCTCCGACAGCGCGGAACTCTCTCAGCACTGACCCTCCGACAGGGCCCATTCGCACAGCACTGACCCTCTGACAGTGCCCACTCCCTCAGCACTGACCCGCCAACAGGGTCCACTCCCTCAGCACTGACCCTCCAACAGTGCCCATTCCCTCAGCACTGACCCTCCGGCAGTGCGGCACACCATCTACACTGACCCTCCGACAGTGCCCACTCCCTCCGTACTGACCCTCTGTCAGTGCCCACTACCTCAGCACTTACCCTCCGACAGTGTGGCACTCCCTCAGCACTGACCCTCCGACAGATCCCACTCCCTCAGCCCTGACACTCTGACAGTGCCCACTCCCTCAGCACTGACCCTCCGACAGTGCCTACTCCCTCAGCACTGACCCTCCAACAGTGCCCACTCCTACAGCACTGACCCTCCGATAGTGCTCACCCCCTCAGCACTGACCCTCCGACGGTGCCCACTCCCTCAGCACTGACACTCAGACAGTTCCCACTCCTTTAGCCCTGACCCTCCAACATCGCCCACTCCCTCAGCACTGACCCTCCGACAGTTCCCATTCCCTCAGCACTGACCCTCCGACAGTGCCCACTCCCTCAGCACTGACCCTCCGACAGTGCCCACTCCCTCAGCACTGACCCTCCCACAGTTCCCATTCCCTCAGCCCTGACCCTCTGACAGTGCCCACTCCCTCAGCACTGACCCTCCGACAGTGCCCACTCCCTCAGCACTGACCCTCCGACAATGCGGCACTCCCTCAGTACTGACCCTTTGACAGTTCCCCCCTCCCTCATCACTGACCCTCTGACAGTGCCCACTCCCTCAGCACTGACCCTCCGACAGTGCCCACGCCCTCAGCACTGACCCTCCGACAGTACCCACTCCATCAGCACTGTCCCTCCGACAGTGCGCGCTCCCTCAGCACTGACCCTCCTACAGTGCCCACTCCCTCAGCACTGACCCTCAGACAGCGCCCACTCCCTCAGCACTGACCCTCCGACAGTGCGGCACTCCCTCAGCACTGACCCTTTGACAGTTCCCCTCTCCCTCAGCCCTGACACTCCGACAGTGCCCACTCCCTCAGCACTGACCATCCGACAGTGCCCACTCCCTCAGCACTGACCCTCTGACAGTGCCCACTCCCTCAGCACTGATCCTCCGACAGTGCGGCACTCCCTCAGCCCTGACCCTCCGACAGTGTCCACTCCCTCTGCACTGACCCTCCGACAGTGCCCACTCCCTCAGCACTGACCCTCCGACAGTGCCCACCCCCTCAGCGCTGACGCTCTGACAGTGCCCACTCCCTCAGCACTGACCCTCCGACAGTTCCCACTCCATCAGCACTGACCCTCCGACAGTGCGCGCTCCCTCAGCACTGACCCTCCTACAGTGCCCACTCCCTCAGCACTGACCCTCAGACAGCGCCCACTCCCTCAGCACTGACCCTCTGACAGTGCCCACTCCCTCAGCACTGACCCTCCGACAGTGCGGCATTCCCTCAGCACTGACCCTCCGACAGATCCCTCTCCCTCAGCCCTGACACTCTGACAGTGCCCACTCCCTCAGCACTGACCATCCGACAGTGCCCACTCCCTCAGCACTGACCCTCTGACAGTGCCCGCTCCCTCAGCACTGATCCTCCGACAGTGCGGCACTCCCTCAGCCCTGACCCTCCGACAGTGTCCACTCCCTCTGCACTGACCCTCCGACAGTGCCCACTCCCTCAGCACTGACCCTCCGACAGTGCCCACTCCCTCAGCACTGACCCTCCGACAGTGCCCACCCCCTCAGCGCTGACGCTCTGACAGTGCCCACTCCCTCAGCACTGACCATCTGACAGTGCGGCACACACTCAGCCCTGACCCTCTGACATTGCCCACTCCCACAGCACTGACCATCCGACAGTGAGGCACTCCCTTAGCACTGACCCACCGAATGAATCCTCTCCCTCAGCACTGACCCTCTGACAGTGCCCACTCCCTCAGCACTGACCCTCCGACAGTGCCCACTCCCTCAGCACTGACCCTCCGGCAGTGCCCTCTCCCTCAGCACTGACCCTCTGACAGTTCGGCACGCCCTCATCACTGACCCTCCCACAGTGCCCACTCCCTCAGCACTGACCCTCCGACCGTGCCCACTACCTCAGCACTGACCCTCTGACAGTGCCCACTCCCTCAGCCCTGACGCTCCGACAGTGCCCACTCCCTCAGCCCTGACCATCTGACAGTGCAGCACTCACTCAGCCCTGACCCTCTGACAGTGCTGCACTCCCTCAGCACTGACCCTTTGACAGTTCCCCCTCCCTCATCACTGACCCTCCGACAGTGCCCACTCCCTCAGCACTGACCCTCCGTCGGTACCCACTCCCTCAGCACTGACCCTCCTGCAGTGCCCACTCCCTCAGCCCTGACCATCTGACAGTGCGGCACTCACTCAGCCCTGACCCTCCTACAGTGCCCACTCCCTCAGCACTGACCCTCAGTCAGCGCCCACTCCCTCAGCACTGACCCTCCGACAGCGCCCACTCCCTCAGCACTGACCCTCAGTCAGCGCCCACTCCCTCAGCACTGACCCTCCGACAGCGCCCACTCCCTCAGCACTGTCCCTCCGACAGCGCCCACTCCCTCAGCACTGACCCTCCGATAGTGCGCATTCCCACAGCACTGACCCTCAGACAATGCCCACTCCCTCAGCACTGACCATCCAACAGTGCCCATTCCCTCAGGACTGACCCTCCGACAGTGCGGCACTCCCTCAGCACTGAAACTCCGATAGTGCCCACTCCTTCAGCACTGACCCTCTGACATTGCCCACTCCCTCAGCACTGACCCTCCGACAGTGCCCACTCCCTCAGCACTGACCCTCCGACAGTGCCCACTCCCTCAGCACTGACCCTCCGACAGTGCGGAACTCCCTCAGCACTGACCCTCCGTTAGTGCCTACCCCCACTGCACTAACCCTCCGACAGTGCCCACTCCCTCAGCACTGACCCTCAGACAGTGCCCACTCCCTCAGCACTGACCCTCCGACAGTGCAGCACTCCCTCAGCACATACCTTCCGAGAGTGCCTACTCCCTCAGCACTGACCCTCCGACCGTGCCCACTCTCTCTGCACTGACCCTCCGACAGTGCGGCACTCCCTCAGCACTGACCCTCCGAGAGTGCCCACTCCCTCAGCACTGACCCTCTGACAGTGACCCCTCCCTCAGCACTGACAGCCCGACAGTGCGCACTCCCTCAGCACTGACCCTCCGACATTGCCCGCTCCCTCAGCACTGACCCTCAGACAGTGCCCACTCCCTCAGCACTGACCATCCGACAGAACCGGCTCCCTCAGCCCTGACACTCCGACAGTGCCCACTCCCTCAGCACTGACCATCCAACAGTGCCCACTCCCTCAGCACTGACACTCTGACAGTGCCCATTCCCTCAGCACTGACCCTCCGACAGTGCGGCACTCCCTCAGCACTGAAACTCCGATAGTGCCCACTCCTTCAGCACTGACCCTCTGACATTGCCCACTCCCTCAGCACTGACCCTCCGACAGTGCCCACTCCCTCAGCACTGACCCTCCGACAGTGCGGAACTCCCTCAGCACTGACCCTCCGTTAGTGCCTACCCCCACTGCACTAACCCTCCGACAGTGCCCACTCCCTCAGCACTGACCCTCAGACAGTGCCCACTCTCTCAGCACTGACCCTCCGACAGTGCGGCGCTCCCTCAGCACTGACCCTCCGAGAGTGCCCACTCCCTCAGCACTGACCCTCTGACAGTGCCCCCTCCCTCAGCACTGACAGCCCGACAGTGCCCACTCCCTCAGCACTGACCCTCCGACATTGCCCGCTCCCTCAGCACTGACCCTCAGACAGTGCCCACTCCCTCAGCACTGACCATCCGACAGAACCGGCTCCCTCAGCCCTGACACTCCAACAGTGCCCAGTCCCTCAGCACTGACCCTCCGACAGTTCCCACTCCCTCAGCACTGACCCTCTGACAGTTCGACACTCCCTCCGCACAGAGAGTGTGACTCTCCCTCAGTATTGACCCTCCAACAGAACCCACTCCCTCAGCACTGACCCTCCAACAATGCCCTCTTCCTCAGCACTGACCCTCTGACGGTGCCCACTCCCCCAGCACTGACCCTCTCTCTCTCTGTTGTTTCAGGCCTGTGGCCCGACTCTCTCTCACGAATGTGGCACCAACCTGTACCAGAACGGTGTGTGTTACCTCTTCAATGGTCAGCTCCAGCACATCGCCAGATACCCGTCCAGAACACAAGGTACTGTCTGTACATCTCTAGGGCATAGGGACAAGCTCCCTGTACACTGCGCTCAGCAGGGACAGGGGCAGCACGGGGGTGCAGGAAGCGGGTAAAGCTCTCTCTACATAGACTCTTGGATATTCACCATACGGAGTCAGGGTTGGGTGAGGGTGAGTGTGTGTCTGTGTGAGTGTGAGTGTGAGTGTGAAGGTGAGTGTGTGTGACTGTGTGTGTTCGTGTGTGTGTGTGTGTGTATGAATGAGTGTGTGTGTGTGTTTGTGTGTGGGAGTGGGTGAGGGAGTGTGAGAGCTTGTGTGTGTGTGTTTGTGTGTCTGTGATTGAGTGTGTGCATGAGCTTGTGTGAATGTGTGTGAGCGTGCGTGTGTTTGTGTGAGAGTGTGTGTGTTTGTGCATGTGTGTG
>NW_026868170.1:22500-23842 GCF_020745735.1 Hemiscyllium ocellatum | reverse complement strand
TTTACACACTCACTACACACACACCCACACTCTCTCACTCTCACTCTCTCTCACACACACTGTCTCACACACACACACACTCTCACACACACACACTCCTCTCACACACACACTCTCCCTCACTCTCACACACACTCTCTCTCTCACACACACCCACACACTCTCTAACACACACACTCTCTCTCACACACACACTCTCACTCTCTAACACACACACTCTCTCACTCACACACTCTCTCTCTCACACACACACTCTCTCTCTCTTTCGCACACACTCTCTCTCACACTCTCACACACTCTCTCTCTCACACACACACACTCTCTCTCCACGCACACACTCTCTCCCACACACACACTCTCTCAATCATACACTCTCTCTCACGCACACACACTCTCACACACACACTCTCTCTCACACACACACTCTCTCTCATGCACACACACACACACACTCTCTTTCTCACACACACACTCTCTCTCATTTCCACACTCACTCACACACACACCCACACTCTCTCACACACACTCTCTCTCCCTCACACACACACCTCACGCACACTCTCACACACACTCTCTCATAAGCACACACACACTCTCTCACACACGCACTCTCTCACACACACACACACTCTCTCTCTCACACACACACACTCTCCCTCTCACTACACACTCTCTCTGATACACACACACCCTCTCACACACACACACACTCACTCTCACACACACACTCACTCTCTCTCACACACACTCTCTCTCACACACACACTCTCTCTGTCACACACACACTCTCTCTCTCTCACACACACTCTCTCTCACACTCACACACTCTTTCTCACACACTCTATCTCTCTCTCACACACACACTCTCTCTTTCACACACACACTCTCTCTCTCACACTCTCACACACACACTCTCTCTCACACACGCACACACTCTCTCTCTCACACACACACTCTCTCACTCTCTCTCACGCACACACACACACTCTCACTCTCTCTCTCACACACACTCTCTCTCGCACACACAGGCTCTCTCTCTCACACACACACTCTCTCTCATTTACACACTCACTCACACACACACCCACACTCTCTCACACACACTCTCTCTCCCTCACACACACACCCTCACGCACACTCTCACACAGACTCATTCACACACACACCCACACTCTCTCACACACACTCTCTCTCCCTCACACACACACACTCACGCACACTCTCACACACACTCTCTCATAAGCACATACACTCTCACACACGCACTCTCTCACACCCACACTCTCTCTCTCACACCCACACTCTCCCCCTCACACACGCACTCTCTCACACCCACACTCTC
>NW_026868170.1:0-12500 GCF_020745735.1 Hemiscyllium ocellatum | reverse complement strand
AGGGGACTGAGGCTGGGTCAAGGGTCAGCAGATTGAGGCTAGGTCAGTGGGTCAGGGGTCAGTGGACTGAGGATGGGTCAGGGGATCATGGGTCAGGAGACTGAGGTTGGCTCAAGGGGTCAGGAGGTCAGGGCGTCAGGGAGTCAGGGGACTGAGGCTGGGTCAAGGGGTCGGGGGAGTGAGGCTCAGTCAGGGGTCAGGGGCCAGGGAAATGAGACTGGGTCAGGGGGTCAGGGAGTCAGGGAACTGAGGCTGTGTCAGTGCATCAGGGGTCAGGGGTCAGGAGACTGACGCTGGGTCAAGGGTGAGGGGGTCAGGGGACTGAGGTCAGGTCAGGGGTCAGGGAGTCAGGGGACTGAGACTGTGTTAGGGGTCAGGGGATCAAGGGACTTAGGCTGGGTCAGGTATTGGGGTCAGGGGTCAGGGGGTCAGGGGACTGAGGCTGGTTCAGGGTGTCAGGGGTCAGGAGACTGAGGCTGGGTCATGGGTCAGGGGACTGAGGGTGGGTTGGGGGTCAGGGGACTGAGGCTGGGTCAGGAGGTCAGGGGTCAGGGGACTGAGGCTGGGTCAGGGGTCGGGGACTGAGGCTTGGTCAGGGGTCAGGGGACTGAGGATGGGTCAGGGGTCGGGGAGTGAGGCTGGATCAGGGATCAGGGGACTGAAGTTGGGTTAGAGGTCAAGGACTGAGGCTTGGTCAGGGGTCAGGGGACGAGGCTGGGTCAGGGGTCAGGGGATCATGAGACTGAGGCTAGATCAGGTATCAGGGGTCAGGGGTCAGGGGACTGAGGCAGGTTCAGGGGTTCAGGGGACTGAGGCTGCATCAGGGGGTCAGGGGTCAGGGGACTGAGGCAGGGTCATGAGTGAGGGAGTTAGGGGACTGAAGTTGGGTCAGGGGTCAGGGGACGAGGCTGGGTCAGGGGGTCAGAGGACAGATCGTTGGGTCAAGGGGTCAGGGGTTCAGGGGATTGTGGCTGTGTTTAGGGTCAGGGGTCAGGGGACGGAGGCTGGGTCAGGGGTCAGGGGTCTGAGGCTGGGTCATGGGTGAGGGGGTCAGGGGACTGAGGTTGGGTCAGGGGTCAGGGGGTCAGGGGACGAGGCTGGGTCAGGAGTCAAGGGGTCAGAGGACTGAGGCTGGGTCAGGGGTCAGGGGATCATGGGACTGAGGCTGGATCAGGTATCGGGGTCAGGGGTCAGGGGACTGAGGCTGGTTCAGGGGGTCAGGGGACTGAGGCTGGGTCAGTGTGTCGGGGGTCATGGGTCAGGGGACTGAGGCAGGGTCATGGGTGAGGGGGTTAGGGGACTGAGGTTGGGTCAGGGGTCAGGGGAGTGAGGTTGGGTCAGGGCGTCAGGGGTCAGGGGACTGAGTTTGGGTCAGGGGTCAGGGGACTGAGGTTGGGTCAGGGACCAGGGGACAAGGCTGGGTCAGGGGTCAGGGGATCATGGGACTGAGGCTTGGTCAGGTATCGGGGTCTGGGGGTCAGGGGGTCAGGGGACTGATGCTGGTTCAGAGGGTCAGGGGACTGAGGCTGGGTCAGTGTGTCGGGGTTCGGGGGTCAGGGAACTGAGGCTGGGTCAGGGGGTCAGGGGTCAGGAACAGAGGCTGGGTCAGGGGGTCAGGGGTCAGTGGACCGAGGCTGGGTCAGGGGGTGAGTGGACTGCGGGTGGGTTGGGGTTCAAGGGACTGAGGTGGGTCAGGGGTGGCGGGAGTGAGGCTGGGTCAGGGGTCAGGGGTCTGATGCTGGGTCATGGGTGAGGGGGTCAAGGGTCTGAGGCTGGATCAGGAGTCAAGGGGTCAGAGGACTGAGGCTGGGTCAGGGGCTATGGCACTGAGGATGGGTCAGGGGTCAGGGGATCATGGGACTGAGGCTGGGTCAGGTATCGGGTCAGGGGTCAGGGGACTGACGCTGGATCAGGGGGTCAGGGGATTGAGGCTGAGTCAGCGGGACAGGGGTCAGGGGTTCAGAAGACTGAGACTGTGTTAGTGGTCAGGGGACTGAGGCCTGGTCACGGGGTAAAGAGGTCAGGTTTGGGAGGCAGGGCCAGGGGGTCAGACGATTGAGAATTGGTCAGGGGTCAGAAGACTGAGGCTGGGTCAGGGGTCAGGGGAATGAGGATGGGTCAGAGGTCAGGGGGTCAGGGGACGAGACTGGGTCAGGGGTCAAGGAGATCATGGGACTGGGGCTGGGTCAGTTATCGGGGGTCAGGAGTCAGGGGGACAAGAGACAGAGGCTGGCTCAGGGGGTCAGGGGTCAGGGGACTGAGGCTGGATCAGGGGGTCACACTCATTCATCACACCCCCCATCACACCCCCATCACACCCCCATCACACCCCCATCACACCCCCATCACACCCCATCACACCCCCATCACACCCCCATCACACCCCCATCACACGCCCATCAAACGCCCATCACAACCCCATCACACCCACATCACACCCCTCATCACACCCCCATCACACCCCCATCACACCCACATCACACCCCTCATCACACCCCCATCACACCCCCATCACACCCACATCACACCCCAACACACCCCCATCACACCCCCATCACACCCCCATCACACCCCTCATCACACCCCATCACACCCCCATCAAAGCTCCATAACTCCCCCATCACACCCCATCACAGCCCCATCACAGCCCCATCACACCCCCATCACACCCCATCACACCCCCATCACAACCCCATCACACTCCCATAACTCCCCCATCACACCCCCATCACACCCCCATAACACTCCCATCACACTCCCATCACACCCCCATCACACCCCCATCACACTCCCCTCACACCCCCATCACACTCCCATCACACCCCCATCACACCCCCATCACACCCCCATCACACCCCCATCAAACCCCCATCAAACCCCCATAACTCCCCCGTCACACCCCCATCACACCCCCATCACACCCCCATCACACCCCCATCACACCCCCATCACACCCCCATCAAAGCTCCATCACACCCCCATCAAACCCCCATCAAACCCCCATAACTCCCCCGTCACACCCCCATCACACCCCCATCACACCCCCATCACACCCCCCATCACACCCCCATCACACCCCCGTCACACCCCCATCACACCCCCATCACACCCCCCATCACACCCCCATCACACCCCCATCAAAGCTCCATCACACCCCCATCACACTCCCATCACACCCCCATCACACCCCATCAAAGCTCCATCACACCCCCATCATATCCCCATCACACCCCCATCACACCCCCATCACACCCCATCACACCCCATCACACCCCCATCACACGCCCATCACACCCCCATCAAAGCTCCATCACACCCCCATCAAAGCTCCATCACACCCCCGTCACACCCCCGTCACACCCCCATCACACCCCCATCAAAGTCCCATCACACCACCATCATATCCCCATCACACGCCCATCACACGCCCATCACACGCCCATCACACCCCCCATCACACACCCCCATCACACCCCCATCACACCCCCATAACACGCCCATCACACGCCCATCACACCCCCATCACACCCCCATCAAAGCTCCATCACACCCCCATCAAAGCTCCATCACACCCCCATCACACCCCCATCAAAGCTCCATCACACCCCAGTCACACCCCCATCACACCCCATCACACCCCCAACACACCCCCATCACACACCCATCACACCCCATCACACCCCCATCACACCCCCATCACACTCCCAACACACCCCCATCACACCCCCATCACACCCCATCACACTCCCATCACACCCCCAACACACTCCCATCACACCCCCATCACACACCCACCATATCCCCATCACACCCCCATCAAAGCTCCAACACACCCCCATCACACCCCCATCACACCCCCATCACACCCCATCACACTCCCATCACACCCCCAACACACACCCATCACACCCCCATCACACACACATCACACCCCATCACACCCCCATCACACACCATCACACTCCCATAGCTCCCCCATCACACCCCCATCACACCCCCATCACACCCCCATCACACCCCATCACACCCCCATCACACCCCCATCAGACCCTCATCACACCCCCATCACACCCTCATCACACCCCCATCACAACCCCATCAAAGCTCCATCACACCCCCATCAAAGCTCCATCACACCCCCATCACACCCCCATCAAAGCTCCATCACACCCCCGTCACACCCCCATCACACCCCCATCACACTCCCATCACACCCCATCACACTCCCATCACACCCCCAATCACACCCCCATCACACCCCCAATCACACCCCCATCACACCCCCATCACACCCCATCACACTCCCATCACACCCCCAATCACACCCCCATCACACCCCCATCACACCCCCATCACACCCCCATCAAAGCTCCATCACACCCCCATCAAACCCCCATCAAACCCCCATAACTCCCCCATCACACCCCCATCACACCCCCGTCACACCCCCATCACACCCCCATCACACCCCCATCACACCCCCCATCACACCCCCATCACACCCCCATCAAAGCTCCATCACACCCCCATCACACTCCCATCACACCCCCATCACACCCCATCAAAGCTCCATCACACCCCCATCATATCCCCATCACACCCCCATCACACCCCCATCACACCCCATCACACCCCATCACACCCCCATCACACGCCCATCACACCCCCATCAAAGCTCCATCACACCCCCATCAAAGCTCCATCACACCCCCGTCACACCCCCGTCACACCCCCATCACACCCCCATCAAAGTCCCATCACACCACCATCATATCCCCATCACACGCCCATCACACGCCCATCACACGCCCATCACACCCCCCATCACACCCCCATCACACCCCCATCACACCCCCATAACACGCCCATCACACGCCCATCACACCCCCATCACACCCCCATCAAAGCTCCATCACACCCCCATCAAAGCTCCATCACACCCCCATCACACACCCCATCAAAGCTCCATCACACCCCAGTCACACCCCCATCACACCCCATCACACCCCCATAACACCCCCATCACACTCCCAACACACCCCCATCACACACCCATCACACCCCATCACACCCCCATCACACCCCCATCACACTCCCAACACACCCCCATCACACCCCCATCACACCCCATCACACTCCCATCACACCCCCAACACACTCCCATCACACCCCCATCACACACCCACCATATCCCCATCACACCCCCATCAAAGCTCCAACACACCCCCATCACACCCCCATCACACCCCCATCACACCCCATCACACTCCCATCACACCCCCAACACACACCCATCACACCCCCATCACACACACATCACACCCCATCACACCCCCATCACACACCATCACACTCCCATAGCTCCCCCATCACACCCCCATCACACCCCCATCACACCCCATCACACCCCATCACACCCCCATCACACCCCCATCAGACCCTCATCACACCCCCATCACACCCTCATCACACCCCCATCACAACCCCATCAAAGCTCCATCACACCCCCATCACACCCCCATCACACCCCCATCAAAGCTCCATCACACCCCCATCAAAGCTCCATCACACCCCCATCACACCCCCATCAAAGCTCCATCACACCCCCGTCACACCCCCATCACACCCCCATCACACTCCCATCACACCCCATCACACTCCCATCACACCCCCAATCACACCCCCATCACACCCCCAATCACACCCCCATCACACCCCCATCACACCCCATCACACTCCCATCACACCCCCAATCACACCCCCATCACACCCCCATCACACTCCCATCACACTCCCAACACACCCCCATCACACCCCCATCACACCCCATCACACTCCCATCACACCCCCAATCACACCCCCATCACACCCCCAATCACACCCCCATCACACCCCATCACACTCCCATCACACCCCCAATCACACCCCCATCACACCCCCAATCACACCCCCATCACGCCCCCATCACACCCCCATCACACCCCCATCACCCCCCCATCACACCCCCATCACACCCCCATCACATCCCCAATCACACACCCCCATCCAACCCCCATCACAACCCCATCAAAGCTCCATCACACCCCCATCACACCCCCATCACAACCCCATCAAAGCTCCATCACACCCCCATCACACCCCCATCACACCCCCATCACACCCCCATCAAAGCTCCATCACACCCCCATCACACTCCCATCACACCACCATCATATCCCCATCACACGCCCATCACACCCCCATCACACCCCCATCACACCCCCATCAAAGCTCCATCACACCCCCATCAAAGCTCCATCACACCCCCATCAAAGCTCCATCACACCCCAGTCACACCCCCATCACACCCCATCACACCCCCATCACACCCCCATCACACTCCCAACACACCCCCATCACACCCCCATCACACCCCATCACACTCCCATCACACTCCCATCACACCCCCAACACACCCCCATCACACCCCCATCACACACCCACCATATCCCCATCGCACCCCCATCACACCTCCATCACGCCCACATCACACCCCATCACACCCCCATCACACACCCATCACACCCCCATAACACCCCCATCACATCCCCATCACACCCCCATCACACCCCCATCACGCCCTCATCACGCCCACATCACACCCCCATCACCCCCCACCACACCCACACCACACACGCCATCACACATCCCAGCTCACACCCATCACACCCCCCATCACACCCCCATCACACATCCATCACACCCCCATCACTCCCCCATCACACCCCCACCACACCCACACCACACACGCCATCACACATCCCAGCTCACACCCATCACACCCCCATCACACCCCCATCACACATCCATCACACCCCCATCACACCCCCATCACACTCCCATCACACCCCCATCACACCCCCATCACACCCCCATCACACCCCCATCAAAGCTCCATCACACCCCCGTCACACCCCCATCACACCCCCATCACACTCCCAACACACCCCCATCACACCCCCATCACACCCCATCACACTCCCATCACACCCCCAATCACACCCCCATCACACCCCCAATCACACCCCCATCACACCCCATCACACTCCCATCACACCCCCATCACACCCCCAATCACACCCCCATCACACCCCCATCACACCCCCATCACACCCCCATCACACCCCCATCACACCCCCATCACATCCCCAATCACACCCCCATCACACCCCCATCACAACCCCATCAAAGCTCCATCACACCCCCATCACACCCCCATGACACCCACATCAAAGCTCCATCACACCCCCATCACACCCCCATCACACCCCCCATCACACCCCCATCAAAGCTCCATCACACCCCCATCACACTCCCATCATACAACCATCATATCCCTATCACACGCCCATCACACGCCCCGTCACACCCCCATCACACGCCCATCACACCCCCATCACACCCCCATCACACCCCCATCAAAGCTCCATCACACCCCCATCAAAGCTCCATCACACCCCCATCAAAGCTCCATCACACCCCAGTCACACCCCCATCACACCCCATCACACCCCCATCACACCCCCATCACACCCCCATCACACCCCCATCACACCCCCATCACACCCCCATCACACCCCCATCAAAGCTCCATCACACCCCCATCAAAGCTCCATCACACCCCAGTCACACCCCCATCACACCCCATCACACCCCCATCACACTCCCAACACACCCCCATCACACCCCCATCACACCCCATCACACTCCCATCACACCCCCATCACACCCCCATCACACCCCCATCACACCCCCATCACACCCCCGTCACACCCCATCACACTCCCGTCACACCCCTCATCACACCCCCATCACACCCCCATCACACGCCCATCACACCCCCATCACACCCCATCACACCCCCATCAAAGCTCCATCACACCCCCATCAAAGCTCCATCACACCCCAGTCACACCCCCATCACACCCCATCACACCCCCATCACACTCCCAACACACCCCCATCACACCCCCATCACACCCCATCACACTCCCATCACACCCCCATCACACCCCCATCACACCCCCATCACACCCCCATCACACCCCCGTCACACCCCATCACACTCCCGTCACACCCCTCATCACACCCCCATCACACCCCCATCAGACCCCATCACACCCCCATCACACCCACATCACACTCCCATCACACCCCCCATCACACCCCCCATCACACCCCCATCACACCCCCATAACTCCCCCATCACACCCCCATCACACCCCCATCACACCCCCATCACACCCCTCATCACACCCCCATAACTCCCCCATCACACCCCCATCACACCCCCATCACACCCCCATCACACCCCCATCACATCCCCATCACACCCCTCATCACACCCCATCACACTCCCATAACTCCCCCATCACACCCCCATCACACCCCCATCACACCCCCATCAGACCCTCATCACACCCCCATCACACCCTCATCACACCCCCATCACACTCCCATAACTCCCCCATCACACCCCCATCACACCCCCATCACACCCCATCACACCCCCATCACACCCCCATCAGACCCTCATCACACCCCCATCACACCCTCAACACACCCCCACCACACCCACATCACACCCCCATCACACCCCCATCATACCCCCATCACACCCCCATCACACCCCCATCACACCCCCATAACTCCCCCATCACACCCCCATCACACTCCCATCACACCCCCATCACACCCCCAACACACCCCATCACACCCCATCACACCCCCATCACACTCCCATCACACCCCCATCACACCCCCATCACACCCCCATCAAAGCTCCATCACACCCCCATCAAACTGCCATCACACCCCCATCACACTCCCAACACACCCCCATCACACCCCCAATCACACCCCCATCACATCCCCAATCACACCCCCATCACACCCCCATCACACCCCCATCACACCCCAATCACAACCCCATCACAACCCCATCAAAGCTCCATCACACCCCCATCACACCCCCATCACACCCCCATCACAACCCCATCAAAGCTCCATCACACCCCATCACACCCCCATCACACCCCCATCACACTCCCATCACACCCCATCACACCCCCATCACACCCCCATCACACTCCCATCACACCACCATCATATCCCCATCACACGCCCATCACACGCCCCGTCACACCCCCCATCACACCCCCATCACACCCCCATCACACCCCCATCAAAGCTCCATCACACCCCCATCAAAGCTCCATCATACCCCCATCACACCCCCATCAAAGCTCCATCACACCCCCGCCACACCCCCATCACACCCCATCACACCCCCATCACACCCCCATCACACTCCCAACACACCCCCATCACACCCCATCACACCCCATCACACTCCCATCACACCCCCAACACACCCCCATTACACACCCATCATATCCCCATCGCACCCCCATCACACCCCCATCACACCCCCATCACACCCCCATCACACCCCCATCACACCCCAATCACACCCCCATCACACCCCCATCACATCCCCATCACACCCCCATCACACCCCCATCACATCCCCATCACACGCCCATCACACCCCCATCACATCCCCATCACACGCCCATCACACCCCCATCACATCCCCATCACACCCCCATCACACCCCCCATCACACCCCATCACATACCCATCACACCCTCATCACACCCCATCACACGCCCATCACACCCCCATCACATCCCCATCACACCCCCATCACACCCTCATCACACCCCATCACACCCCCATCACACCCCCATCACACCCCCATCACACTCCCATCACACCCCCCAATCACACTCCCATCACACCCCATCACACCCCATCACACCCCCATCACACGCCCATCAAAGCCCCATCACACCCCCATCACACCCCATCACACCCCCATCACACCCCATCACAGCCCCATCACACGCCCATCAAAGCCCCATCACCCCCCCAACACACCCCCGTCACACTCCCGTCACACCCCGTCACACCCCCGTCACACCCCCGTCACACCTGCTTCACACCCCCGTCACACCCCCGTCACACCCCCGTCACACCCCCAACACACACCCGTCACACCCCATCACACCCCCATCACACCCCCATCACACCCCCATCACACCCCCATCACACTCCCATCACACCCCCATCACACCCCCATCACACCCCCATCACACTCCCATCACACCCCCATCACACCCCCATCACACTCCCAACACACCCCCATCAAACCCCCATCACACCCCCATCACACCCCCATCACACCCCCATCACACACCCATCACACACCCATCATATCCCCATCACATCCCCATCACACCCCCCATCAAAGCTCCATCACACCCCAATCACACCCCCATCACACCCCCAATACACGCCCATCACATCCCCATCACACCCCCATCACACCCCCATCAAAGCTCCATCACACCCCAATCACACCCCCATCACACCCATCACACCCCCATCACACGCCCATCACAACCCCCATCCCATCCCCATCACACCCCCATCACACTCCCATCACACACGCCATCACACATCCCAGCTCACGCCCATCACACGCCCATCACACGCCCATCACACCCTCATCACTCCTCCATCACACCTTCATCACACCCCCATCACACACGCCATCACACATCCCAGCTCACACCCATCACACCCCCCATCACACGCCCATCACACCCCCATCACACCCCCATCACACCCCCATCACACCCCCATCACACTCCCATCACACTCCCATCACACCCCCATCACACACCAATCACACCCCCCGTCACACGCCCCGTCACACGCCCCGTCACACCCCATCACACCCCCATCACACCCCCCATCACACACCCCATCACACTCCCATCACACCCCCATCACACCCCCATCACACCCCCCGTCACACGCCCCGTCACACACCCCGTCACACCCCATCACACCCCCATCACACCCCCCATCACACCCCCATCACACCCCCATCACACCCCCATCACACCCCCATCACAGCACCAACACCACCCCAACACATCCCCATCACACCCCCATCACACCCCCATCACACCCCCATCACACACCAATCACACCCCCATCACACACCAATCACACCCCCATCACACCCCCATCACACGCCCCGTCACACACCCCGTCCCACCCCATCACACCCCCATCACACCCCCCATCACACCCCATCACACAACCATTACACTCCCATCACACCCCATCACACCCCCATCACACGCCCCGTCACACCCCATCACACCCCCCATCACACCCCCCATCACACACCCATTACACCCGCATCGCACCCCTCATCACACCCCCTTCACATTCCCATCAAAACCCCATCACACGCCCCATCACAGCCCCATCACACCCCATCAAAGCTCCATCACACCCCCATCACACGCCCCATCACACCCCCATCACACCCCCATCACACGCCCATCACACGCCCATCACACGCCCATCACACCCCCATCACACCCCCATCACACGCCCATCACACGCCCATCACAACCCCATCACACGCCCCGTCATACCCTCCATCACACCCCATCACACGCCCATCACACCCATCACACCCCCCATCACATCCCCATCACACCCCCATCACACCCCCATCACATCCCCATCACACCCCATCACACCCCCATCACACGCCCATCACAACCCCATCACACGCCCCGTCATACCCTCCATCACACCCCATCACACCCCCATCACATCCCCATCAAAGCTCCATCACATTCCCATCAAAGCTCCATCACACCCCCATCACACCCCCATCAAAGCTCCATCACACCCCCATCACACCCCCATCACACCCATCACACCCCCATCACACCCCCATCACAACCCCATCACACCCCCACCACACCCCCATCACATCCCCATCACACTCCCATCACACACGCCATCACACATCCCAGCTCACACCCATCACACCCCCCATCACACACCCATCACACGCCCATCACACGCCCATCACAACCCCCATCCCATCCCCATCACACCCCCATCACACCCCATCACACCCCCATCACCCCCCACACCCCATCACCCCCCCATCACACCCCCCATCACAACCCCATCACACGCCCATCACAACCCCGATCACACCCCATCACACCCCCCATCACATTCCCATCAAAGCTACATCACACCCCCATCACACCCCCATCACACGCCCATCACACGCCCATCACAACCCCCATCACACCCCCATCACACCCCGATCACACCCCATCACACCCCATCACACCCCCATCACACCCCATCACACCCCCCATCACACGCCCATCAAAGCCCCATCACACCCCCATCACACCCCATCACACCCCATCACACCCCCATCACACCCCATCACACTCCCATCACACCCCCATCACAACCCCATCACACCCCCATCACACCCCCATCACACCCCCATCACACCCCCATCACACTCCCATCACACCCCCATCACACTCCCATCACACCCC
>NW_026868169.1:0-68405 GCF_020745735.1 Hemiscyllium ocellatum | reverse complement strand
TCTGACTGTGGACAGACTAAGGATGGTCATGTCGCTGGGCGAGTGGGAGTGGAAATTAAAATGAATGGGTAACTGGAAAGTCGAGTTGGTTGTTTCGTGCAGAGCCACCAATGCTCCACACAGAGCCTGATCCTGGCCCACCGAGCTCGTCTCAACTTCCAACATGGGTCTCCTCCATGTTGTGGAGACCAAAGGGAGACTCTTGGGCTTATCATGTAGTATCTGCTCTCTGAACGCTTTAGCAAACTCAGCATTCCAGTTGTCATCCATTTCATTCACTCCCCTCCCCGTGTTCATCCGGCAACAGGTCCATCTTTGGGTCTCCTCCACTGTCAGAGTGAAGCCAAACAGAAACTGGAGAACACAACTTGATATTTCAGCTGGAGACCTTACAGCTCAATGGTCTCAATATTGACTTCACTGGCTTCAAAGTCTCTCAACCCACTGCCTTACCCCATGTCCTCTTCCCTGACCTGACCAAAGTTGTCCATCTTCCAACCGTATGTCTGTTGCATCCTTCCCACTGACCAATCACAATATTTCCCTGCCTGCATCCCCCATCGCCATTCCATCTACCCTTCCAACAGCTCCACGCCCCTCCCTCTATTTACTTCCCGGTTCCCCTTCCCTCACTCCAATCCTGATGAAGTCTTTCAGCCTGAAACGTTGACTTTCCTGTTCCTAGGATGTTGTCTCACTTGCTGTGCTTTTTCAGCTTCATAGGGATTGGGGACATAGTTGCACGTTGAGAACTTATCAGCAACAGATTTTATTATGCTTTTCATATTCTTTTTTGTCTGTTTACTGACAATCTTATCTGAACATTCTCACTGAAGGATCTAGGAAACATTCTTTTTGTCACTAATGCTCCTGTCTGTTTCGAACTGATTTCCTTTGTTTTAACCGGACTTTCATCTCTGCTCTTCACAATGGCATTGTAAACGTATCTCTTGTTATGCTGTAGCTTAATCACACCATTTCCAATATACTTCACAAACTTCCTTGTTCTTATATTCCACACATCTTTTCATAAACCCAAAGATCCAATAAGTCCTTCTATAATTTCCTGCCTTCTTGTCCCTCTCTCCTTCAACGGGAAGGTTACATTTACCAGTCCTCCCTCAGTCCAGTTTACTTAAAGATCACCAGCAATGCCACAACAATCGCCTTCTGTGTCACTGCGAGCTGATGTCCAACTGGTCTCGCTGATTGATTTCAACTTCACCTTCCCCAGCACCTCCTCCTTACTGAGGTCAGTATACTCACCTCTATACCCTGACTGTCTTTGATGTCTGGCATTTTAATGGTGTCTTCCACCGTGAAGACTGATGTAACGTATCTGTTCAATTCCTCTCCCATTCCATTGCTTCCCATAAATACCCAAGCCTTATTTTCCAACAGTCCTTTGTTTGTTTTTTACTCTGTCTTCCTTGTTATATATCTAAAAAATCGTTTTTATTATTATTTTACACGATTAAGAAGCGTAATATTATATTTCACCCTCTCCTCCCATTTGCTGTTATTAGTTATCCATGCTCGAATTTGTAAACTTCGTAATCCTTTGGATTCCCAATAATCTTCACCACATTGTGTGCATTTTCTTTTGTTTTTTGCTGTCCCTGAATTTGTTATCATTCAAGGCTGACTTGTCTTCTGATGAATATTGTTCTTACTTGGGTGTGAATTTCTGATGTGCTGCTGAATTATCTCCTGAAACATCTGCCATTGCTGTTTCACCATCTTCCCGTGCTCAGCTTCCCTTCCAACTAACTCTGGCCAACTGCTCCCTCATTTCCTGTAATTACATTACTCAATTATAAGACATCACATTCAAAAGTGAGCAATAGCTGTAAACAGAAGGAGGGAAGTCTGAGGCATAGGACAGAAAGAACGATTGGACGATGTATCAATTAGATTAAAAGAGAAATCGAGAGACAGATAGAGAGAGAATTTCGACATGGAGATATAAAAATAGAGAAGTCTACATGACTGATATATGTAGATATATTTCTGCATTTGGTTTGACATTTCCTGTGTGTTGTGGTCCTTTGTACAGTGTATGTGCAACAGAATTATATGTTGAAATGTCGGTCTGATGCCAGAACTTTGATCTCCAGCATTATGACAGGCAACAGTTGTTGACAGAACCCAGCAGGCCTATGTATATGTTTCCCGGTAGAAAATTGTCTAACTGAAATAAATTGGAGCACAAGAAGCAGGAATTTATAACATATATCCTGACAAGAATTAGAGATTAGGTCTGGGAATGCAAGGAAGAGGCAGGAGGTAGAGGGTACGTTAAAAGAAGGGAACATAATATCTCAGCTGAAGACTAAATAACATGTTAACTTTTTATAAATTTTGTACATCACGTGCATCATTTTTGTTAACTATGTCTGTCTTGTTCATTCTGAATATGGTGCACACATATGAACATTCTTATGTATCTGCACGCTTGCACACACACACCACACTCACTCAACAAACAGACACACACATACAGACTTCACACACACACACGCACACACACACACACACCACAGACACCCACACACACAGATTCAAACTCACACACAGAGACACACATACAGGCACCCACACACACTCACACACAGAGACACACGCACACGCACTCATCACACACACACGGCACACACACAGACGCACACGTACTCACACAGACACACACACACACTCTCACGACACAGAGCACTCTCTCTCTCATCTCTTTCTCTCTCTCTCTCACACACACACAGATGCATACACTGATCAATCGTTATTCGGCCATTCCATTTCAAATTATCCTGTTTAATTTACTTTGTCACTTGCAATTCCTTCTTCCAAATATATTCAGTTTCTTTCTCTACATTTGATGTTATTCTGTCTGTCAAGAAGACATTGGGGACTGGGGGGATGTCACTTTACTCCTCATCAGTCTCCACAGTCTCTGTCTTCTATTCCTTTCTGTTTCTTAACCCATTAAAAATACATTTTGTGTCTGACCCTTGAATCCCGATAAACAGGTCACTTTTTTTAAGATTACTTACAGTATGGAAACAGGCCCTTCTGCCCAAACAGATCCACAAAGAAATTCCGAAGTGTAACGCACCCAGACCATTCCCCTACCCTCTATTAATCCCTGACACTATGGGCAATTTAGCATAGTCAATTCACCTAAACTTCATATCTTTGGACTGTGGGAGGAAACCGTAACACCCGCCCACGCAGACACGGGGACAATGTGCAAACGCCACACAGACAGTTGGCCAAAGCTGTTCAGTAAACAAAACATTTACTTTTTGGGTAAGGCTACAAAGAAATCTAAAAAAGAAAAGGCATACAAACTGTGCAATTAGATGTTTGCACCTTTGCAAACAAATTATTGAATTGCATTGTGTAAACGATAATTGACTGATAAAAGATATGAGAGTATAATCCTGCGAAATACGTAGCACAGTGAGAGAATAACAAGCGATTACATTTAAACTTGAGGATGATGGACTAACATTTATTATGTCCAAAAAAAAGATGGTGATTTGTGAGAAATTGCATTTTCCCCATGATATGTAATTCCAAGTAGCACACGTACCAGTGTGGAGACCCCATGTTGATTGAGAGGGAGCTCCAGGCTCAGAATGAATTCTCACCGTCTAAATGTGCAGTTGATGCGTGTCTCTGCACTGTTCATAAATCTACCAGTAGCTTTAATGCCTTACTCCTGAAATAGTTCGCCATTCCCACCAGCTTCTAACCTCTATAGGAGTGCAATAATGTCTTCTCGGAGATAGAAGGCATTTCCTTGAGACTTGGCACAAATCATTCACTTTTCCTTCTCACGTTCAGCAAACCAAGTTAAAGTGACACATATGTACCACGAGTAAAGTACCAGGAGGAACAACATAGAACAGTCTATCTGTTTAGGCTCTGCTTCACTCTTTGTTATGTTGGGGCATCAAATACATCTTCCTATTTCTGTACATGTGGTTCGATATGCTGAATGGCCACCTCCTGGTCATCTGGAAGGAGCTCAAGGACCTGACTTGGCGACTCCGGTGTTCCTGTTTAATATCTCGATGTGCTGACTACGCTCCTTCCCTCCTTATGTAATAGGCAGGAGTATGTAATAACCTTATGTAATAACCAAGCATCTAAATTGAGAATTTCTGCCTCACATCTAGTCTGAAGCGGATTTTGAAAATAGACCCAGAGGAAGGTCAGTGAGGATACATGAGCAGACATTCAAGCAGATATCCTGAACCGCTCAGTAATTGTTGTTTCTGTTCAAAAGAAGAACTCCATAAGCATGTGAAACACCATCGTTCACAAAAGCTCTCAAGAATACTAGTGATGAGCATTAGTGGAGGGCCAGATTTTAATGTTTATTTCAGGGACCATAAGCTGATGTTAAGCATGAATTTCAGCTGTGCTTCCTGATTTACCCCGTCCCGCCCCCCCCCACCCCGAAAACACTGCCATTGCTGCTCCATCCTCTTCCCTGCTCGTCTCCACTTCCTGATTCCAGGTTCTTCTTCTCAAATTACAGAGTACATTCTCTCACATTATGGTCCCTACCCATTTCACCTGAGCTCTTTAATCAAGTCTACCTACTCTGCTGTAGTATCAAGCTGCGTTTTGTGCTGCCACTTTACCTTTGGTCTCAGTGTGGCTCGGCCTCTCCATTCATGCTGTTTTACACCTCCCACTCACATCTCATTCTGGACAGTTTCCTTCTTGGCGTAAACCTTATTGAAAACACCTCTCCCCCTTTGCACTGAATTCACACTGTGATCCAAATTTCAAAAAGTATACTCAGCCTTCATCTCACTCTGCGAAAGGGAGCTGCACTCTGACTGTGTGGTACAAGAATTCCCCTTCTTATATGGTTCAGGCCAGAGATGCGCTTTCACTTTAGAGATCATCACACGATTGGAGAAAGCAATTCAGGTGTTTGACCTCTTATTGGTACTCGTAAGAGTTTCCTGTTGCCTTAGTGTTGTAACATGGAGGAAAACAAATCACAGTATGAAGCTTGGGCTGAGTGTTATTTATCTGTCATTTGAACACTGTTTCTAAATTTGCAGTGTTTATCTTTAAATGCTTGTTCGTAAAGTTAGTGTCAGATAGCGTGTAGGACGTTGAGGGATGACATTGTAGAAGTTTATAAAATCATGAGAAGTATGAATAGAGTGAATAACCAAGTGATTTTCCACGGAATGGGGGAGGTCAACCGTAGAAGGAATAGGTTTAAGGTGAAAGAGGGAATATTTGAAATGGACGAAGCGTCAATGTTTTCACACAGAGGGTGATGTGTGTATATGGAATGAGTTGTCAGAGGAAGAGTGGGAGATGCAAGTACAGCTATAACATTTAAAACTCATTCGGACAAACATATGAATGGGAAAAGTTTAGAGGCATATGTACAAAATGTAATC
Source organism: Hemiscyllium ocellatum (assembly GCF_020745735.1). NCBI lineage: Eukaryota > Metazoa > Chordata > Chondrichthyes > Orectolobiformes > Hemiscylliidae > Hemiscyllium > Hemiscyllium ocellatum. The sequence continues at coordinate 62,973 of NW_026868169.1, read as the reverse complement.
AGATGGGACTAGTTTACTTTGGAAAACCTGGTCAGCATGGACAAGTTGGACCAAGGGTTCTGTTTTTGCGCTATATGACTATGAATCTAGAAAGGGAGGAAAAGAGAAAAATCATATGGTGTAGTCAATTGGCAAGAAATACAAAAAACAAGCAGCACGAGCTTTTCCGAGCATATAAAAAAAGTTCAAGATGAGTGTGTGACCTTAGGTGAAATTAAGTCAGGAAAGTATACTGATGTTAATTGGAGGGTGTGACTGAATAATTGCCCATAGGGAGCAGACAGATAACTTAAACCCGTGTTTTACATCTTTCCTCACAGGGGAAAGCACAGTAAGTATTTCAGTGGTGTAAACAAAATGGTAATATGAGAGAAGTTCTTGAACCGTCTCTAACAAAGGAAAAAGGATTTTTCTAACAGATAAGAGTAAGAGTAGACAGGTCAGCAGTAATTCATAGCTGGTTTTGAAAGAAGTGGCCACAGTCTTGGAGTCATTCCGCCCTCTCTCTCAGATGTTAGTTCTGCTGTTTGTTAATGTAAGCAGTAAGTGCGGTAGCTTGAATGGGTTGTCATCAGGTTTAGGTACACACTGTTCTGACATGGCATGTTCACCCACACTCATCCCTGATTTGGAGATCGGCTTTATGGTAATGGTAGACTGAGAGATTATATTGTTGTTGAATATAATTCTGCTGCTGCTGCTACTACAGTTGCTATGATTTGCAGCATCACATGAATGTCCAGTTTGAGCAGCAATATCTGCAATACAATTCTGCTGCCTGTCCTCAATTCGCACGGGGACCCGGTCACCCTTCTCCCCTGTACACAGTGCCCTATCCCGGTTTCTGATGTGGGAACGCTTCCTTTTTGAAAAATTCTTATCCTGTTAGGGTCTCTCCATGATGCCATGCCTCCAATTTGTACATTCCTCAAAAGCATTTAACGTTTTTATCTGAATCTTTCCCCTCCAGTAATGCCATCTTCTGTTTAAAGCGAATCTGTTTCCCTCGGTTTCTCTCCATGACCATGATTAAGACTCTGTCGTGTCGGTGATTCCAGCCTTATGTAGTTTCAGAACAGATGAGTTTGTATACCTTGCGTTATCATTCACTTCCCGGTGTATGGCGCTCCCTGTTGGACAGGGACGTGTGAGCAGCTTTGACACACATGTTTGAAAGTTGTTCAAAAACAGAAATTGCTGAAGACACTGACAAGTCTGACAGCATCTGTGGAATGAAAGCAGAGGTAATCTTTCGGGTCGGTGACTGTTCCTCAAAGCATCCAGTAAGTCCAACAATTTTTGGTTTTGTTTCAGATTTCCTGTATCCAATGATCTTTGCTAAATTGAAAATGTGTTCTGTAACTTTTCATTTTTGAAGGAAATCAGTGAGTTAGAGAAACAATGTTAATCTTTCAAGTCCAGTGTAAATCTTCTTCAAACGTGTAAAGGATTGAAAGACGAGCGTTTTAGTATCTTGGCAGAAGTGGGAAATAGTGTTTGGAGGCTCAGTGCGAAAGACAAATGGGCTTTAAATTGTGGTGAAAGACACACAGATATATCAATGTTTAAATTAACGTGTAAATATTAGAAATTGATTTTCTCTGTAGAATGCAACATAAACAAGACACGAACTTAGGGAGCCCAGGAGGGAGAGTGTATGGAAAAGGGAGAACAGCCATAATGGGTTCAGACAGTGAATTTATGGAATTGAATATTAACTCCTACAGACTGTAACGTACCAAAGTGTAAAGTGAGGTGTTACTCGAGCTTGGGTTGTGCTTCATTTGAATATTGCAGCAGCCTGCATTTTCTTAGAATCCCTACAGTGTGGAAACAGGCCCTTCAGCCCAACAGGTTTATACTGACCCTGCAAAGAGTATTACACCTAACATCAACATCCCTGAACACAATCGGCAATTCAGCATGGCCAGTTCACCTAACCTACACAACTTGGAACTGTGACAGGAAGCTGAAAGCTACGCACCCCTCAACTCACTGCTATCCATGTGCATGTCCAAAAGTCACATAAATGTCCCCAATGACTCTGCTTCCACCACCACCTCTGGCAATGCATTCCATGCATTCACAACTCTCTGCGTAAAGAACCTACCTACATCTGACATCTCTCTTTTACCTTCCTCCTAATATTTTCAAACTATGACTTCACGTACTAGTCAATCCTGCCCTGGGGAAAAGTCTCTGGATGTTGACTCTATCTATTCCTCTCATTATTTTGTACACCTCGATCAGATCTCCTCTCTCCTCCTTCTCTCCAGAGAGAAAGGTCCAAGCTTGTTCAAACTTTTTTCATAAAGCAAGCCTTCCAGTCCAGGCAGCATCGTGGTAAACCTTCTTTGCACCCTCTCCAAGGCCTCTGTATCTTTCCTATAGCAGGGCGTCCACAACTGGACACAATATTCAAAGTGTGGTCTCACAAGGGACAGGTCGTGCTGCAGGAAAACTTTGCGGCTCTTAAACTCGATCCCGCTGTTAATGAAAGCCGAAACACCATATACTTTCTTGACACCCTATCCACTTGCTTGGCAACTTTGAAAGGATCTGTGCACTTGTGCACCCAGATCCCTCTAGTTCCACCACACTGCCAAGAATCCTGTATTTAATGCTATATTCAGGATTCGAATTTGACCTTCCAAAATGCATCACTTCGCATTTATCCAGGTTGAACTCCATCTGCCATTTCTCAGCCCAGCTCTGCATCCTGTCTATATCGCGCTGCAGCCTACAGAAGACCCCTATACTATTGACGACACCTCCAACCGTTATGTCATCAGCAAATTTACTAACCCACCACATAACCTCCTCATCCAAGTCATGTATAAAAACTACAAAGATCAGAGGCCCTAGAACGTAGCCCTGTTGGATCCCTCTCAACACTGTCCTCCAAGCAGAATACTTTCCATCTACAACCACTGTCTTCCTTCAGCCAGCCAGCCAAGTCTGAATCCAGATAACCAAATCTTCTTGTATCCCATCCTTCCAGACTTTATGAATGAGCCATCAATGGGGAACTCTCTCAAGTACCTTGCTGAAGCCAACATGCACCACATCCACTGCTTGACCGTAGTCAACCTGTCTTGACACCTCAAAGAAATCAAGAAGATTTGTGAGGAACGACTGCCCTTTAGTCACACTATGCTTTGCCAGATAGTCATAAATCCTATCCCTCGGAACTTTTTCCAAACTTTGCTGACCACAGACATAAGACTGACTGGCCTCTAATTGCCAGGGATTTCCCTATTACCCTTCTTGAAATAAGGAACAACTTTCGCCTCCTTCCAATCCTCCGGTACGACTCCAGTGGAGAGTGAGGAGGCAAATATCATCACGAGTGACTTTAAAACCTCCTTTCTTGCTTCCCGGAGCAGTGTAGGATAAATCTGGTCTGGCCCTGGGGACGTATCCATCTCAATGTTTTCCAAAATTGCTAGCACATCAACTTCATCAATCTTGACCTGGTCAAGACTGATCTGGCCCAGCTACTCTAAGTTTTCATTTACAACACGTTCTCTTTGCTTGGTGAAAATCGAAGCAAAAAACTCATTTAGGGCTTCCCCTATCTGCTCAGACTCCATGCAGAAGTTCCCTACGCTATCCCTGATCGGCCTTACCTTCTCCCTGATTATTCCCTTATTCCTCACGTATGAGAAAAATGCTTTTGGATTCTCTCTAATACTTCTTGCCAAGCCTTTTTTCGTGCCCCATCATGGCTCGCCTCGTTCCATTTATGAGCTCCTTTCTAGCAAGACTGTAATCCTCTAAAGATGTGCTAGATTCTTGCTTCCTCCATCATCCGTAAGCTGCCTGATTCTTTTTGTCGAGAAGTTTCTCTGTTCTCATCATCCAAGGTTCCTTAATCTTACCCCTTCTTACCTGTCTCAGAGGAACAAATTTGTGTATCACTCGCAACAACTGCTCCTTAAACAGTCTCCACATATCTGCTGTACCCTTTCTGTGGAACAATTGCTCCCAGTCTGTACTTCCCAACTCCTGTCTGATAGCATCATAATTTCCTTTTCCACAATTAAACATCTTCCCTCGGAAACTGCACCTTTCACTCTCGCAGACTATGCTACATGTGAGGCAGTTGTGATCACTTTCAACAAAGTGGTCTCCCACCGTGAGTTCTGACACCTGTCCTGGCTCGTTGCTGAGCACCAAATCCAAAATAGCCTCTCCCCTCGTCGGTCTATCTACATACTGAGCAAGGAAACGGTCTTGAACACACCTGACAAAAACGGCTTCATCCACACCATTTTCACTTAGGAGGTTCCAGGCGATATTGGAAAAGTTGAAATCACCCATAACAATAACCCTGCTACGTTTGCATTTTTCTAGAATCTGCCCGCCTATGAGATCTTCAATCTCTCTACTGCTATTAGGTGATCTGTAGAAAACCCCCAAATGCCGTGACTGTTCCCTTGCTGTTCCTAAATTCCACCCATACTGACTCAGGAGACAACCCTTCCTCAACAACCTTCATTTCTGTAGCTGTGACGCACTCTCTGTTTAGCAATGTTACACCCTTTCCTCATTTTCCACCCATCCTGTTCTTTTCTAGATAAAATTAGATTACTTGCAGTGTGGAAACAGGCCCTACGGCCCAACAAGTCCACACCAACCCTCCATAGAGCAACCCACCCAGAACCAGTCCCCTACATTTACCCCTTCATCTAACACTATGGGCAATTTAGCATGGCCAATTTACCAAAACTGCACATCTTTGGATTATGGAAGGAAACCGGAACACACCCACGGGGAATATTTGCAAACTCCACACAGACAGTCCCCTCAGTTGGGAATTGAACCCGAGTCTCTGGCGCTGTGAGGCAGCAGTACTAACCATTGAGACACTGTGCCGCCCCGAAACATTTTTAAACGTTTTAAACCCTGGAACATCAAGCAACCATCCCTGCCCCTGTGAAACCTACATCTCTGTTATGGCCACGACATCGTAGCCCCAAGTACTGATCCATGCTCTAAGTTTGTCACTCTTATTTCAGACATTCCTTGCATTAAAGTAGACACACTTCAACTTATCCCTTTGTTTCATCGCGTGAGAAACCTTCCTGAAAGATTAATATATCCTGTCACTGTCCCGTCTGCAACTAACCCCCTCTCAGACATGTGGTCTTATTCCTACCCCCCTGCCAAACTCATTTAAACCGGCCTGAACCACACGAGCATACCTCCCAAACAGGACATTTGTGCCCCTCCAGTTCAGGTGCAACCCGTCTTTCGTGTATAGGTCCCACCTTAACCAGAAGGTATACCGATGGTCTAGGTAACTGAAGCCCTCCCTCCTGCACCACCCTCGAAGTCACGTGCGAAGCTGCATTCGCTGACTATTCCTCATCTCACTAGCTCGTGCCACTGGTAGCAAACCTGAGATCACTACTCTACTCGTCCTGCTCTTCAGCTTCCAAACTAACTCTCTGGAGTCACTTTTCAGATCCTCACTCCCTTTCCTGGCTATATCGTTGGTGCCAAATGATCTGGTTTCCACAGCCTTCTGTGGTAAGGAATTCCACAATTTCACCACTCTGTGGCTAAAGACGTTTCATCTTTTCTCCGTTCTAATGGGTTTTCCCTTTTCTCTACGCCTGTGTCCTCCTGCCAGTGCCAACGTCCTCCCAATTTTGTCTGTATCCAGATCATTCAATATTCCGTAAGTTTCAATTAGATCCCCCCTCATCCTTCTAATCTCCATCGAGTAAAAGCCCAGAGTCCTCCAATGTTCCTCATGTGTTAAGCTTTTCATTTCTGGTGAACCTTCTCTTGACACACACCAAGTCTAATACATCCTTCCTGAGGTATGAGGCACAAAATACTGGAAATGTGGTCTGATTAGAGCCTTAGAAAGCCTCAGAATCCCCAGCATTATATCCTACTCCTCTCAAGATGAATGACAACATTGTATCTGCCTTCTTAACGACTGACTCAACCAGCAAGTTTATCTAAGGCGAATCCTGCGCTTGGAATCCCAAGTCCCTTTGTTACTCAGATTTGTGATTTTTTTTTCCCATTTAGTAAATAGTCCATGCCTATATTCTTCATAAGAAAGTGCATGACCTCACACTCTCCCACATTGTATTCCATCTGCTGCTCCTTTTCCCACTCACCTCAACTGTCGAAATCTTTCTGTAGGCTCCCTACCTCCTCAATATTAGGTGCCCCTCTACCTATCTTTGCTTCATCTGCAAACGTAGCCAGAATGCCTTCTGTCCAGCCACTCAGATCATTAACCTATAAAGTGAAATTTTGTGATCCAAACACTGACTCTTGTGGAATACTGCTAGTCACCGGCTGCCATCCTGAGAGAGACAATTTCTTTCCTCACTCTGCATCCTGTAAGAGAGCCAACCTTTTATCCATGCTAGTACCTGTCCTCTGACACCATGGGTCCTTATCTTACTCTGCAGCCTCCTGTGGGGTACCATATCAGAGGCTTTCTGGAAGTTCAGATCAGTAACTCTCTCTGGTCCAACCCGTCGTTACCTCCTCAAAGAATTCTCATTATCTTGAGAGCAATGTAGGTAATTGAAATTGGGAGCAATCAGAATGTCAGGGTCATTCCTACAGACAGAGTGGAGATGTTCATCAAAGCAGTTTCTGTTTAGCTCAGTAATGTAAAGGAGACTGCATTGTGAGCGGCAATGACAGGAGATTGGATTGAAAGCGTAAAAGTGAAATGCTGCTACACCTGGAAGGTGTGTTTAGAGCCTTGGACAGTGAAGAGGGAAGAGATGAATTGGCAAAAGTTGCAGCTTCTGCATTTACATGGGAAGGTGCCATGGGGGTGAGGGGAAATGTTCGGGTAATGGAGCGTGCCACAGAAGGATTGGTCCCTGTGAATTTCTGACAGTGGACGGGAGGGGAAGATGTGTTTGATGGTGCTGTACTGCTGGAGGTGGTGGAAGTGGCGGAGGATGATTCTGTGAATGCAGATTCTAGTGCAGCAGGAAGTGAGGACAAGGGAGAACTATCATTGTTCTGGGAAGGAGGGGACGGAGTGAGGGCAGAAGTGAGGGAGATGGGACAGACACAGCTGAAAGCTCCGTCCATCAGATTTAGGGGATTTCTCGTTTGAGAGAAAAGGATGACATGTAGGAAGCTTCCCAAAGGAACGTAGCATCATCGAACAGAAATGACAGACAGGGAAACTGGGAGAATGGAGTCACCCTCCGCTGATCATGTGTTCAGCACCAAACGTAGGTTCCCCCTGAATGATTGAAAAGAGCCAGGCATTTCAAATGCAGATTTATGTCATATACCTGGTCAAACACGGAGTGTGAAAATAGACACAGATGAAGGTCAGCAGATGTGTGTGTATGTGGGGGTAGGGGTAGGGGGTGGGAGGGTGAAGGTGTGGGAACATTTAAGCAAGTACTGATTAATAACTCTCAGTAATGTTTGGCTCTGGTGAAAAAGAAGATGATATGAAGATGTGAAGATGAACCACCCTTGATGCACAAAGGCCTTGAAGGATACTGATCAATCACAAACTAAAGAATTCAGATTGGTGAGCTCGAGCGTCGGCCACATTTGTGAAGTTTACTTTTGCAACAAGAAGCAGATGGTATAAAACAAAATACAAAGAAAAAACATTTCAAAACTGGCAAGAAATATGAAAAGAAACTAGCCGCAAAAGTTTTCCGATATCGAATAAAAAACATTCATGATGTGTGTGTGACCCTTTGAAGGAAGGCAGGAAAGTATATGTGGGATACCTGGAGGATGTGACTGGGGAACTGGTTTCAGGGAACAGGCAGAGAATTTAAAACAGTATTTTACATCGTTCCTCACAGGGGAAGGCACGAAGAGTTCCAATATTATAAACAAAATTGAAAGTTTTGTACTGTCTCTAACAAAATGAACAAAGCTTTTCTCAAACAGAAAAGACCAAAGGTAAACAGCTCATCATCAATTCATAGCTTGTTTTAATAGAAGTGGTTACAGAGTGACTGGCGGTACTGTGTGAAATATTCCATACCTCTCGGGATTACAGGAGTGTTCCAGTGAAACTGGCGAAACTGCAAAGTGGCGCCTGTCTTCAAGAAGAGAGTGAGTCTTCAAGTGTTTAGGTGCTCCCTTTGTCTGAATAGTCGAGCATATTTGAGAGGCTTAATGGCCTCATGATGCACTTTCATCCTGAGTGATATATAAAAAAAGTAAAACTCTACTCCTTCCTCTGATGCGTTACATGCTGGGGGATGAACATTTTGCTGAAGTTGAATTATTTTGAAAATTATCTGGAACATTGTACAACCGACATCATCCAGAGAATTCTAGAAAGTGCACTCATAAGAACATTTTATAACCATGTGGGGGTATTGCATAGGTGAGAGAGAGAGAGAGATAGAGAGTGCTGCATTGCAGTGGTGAGAGTGTTGGAGCCTTTTTCTGGGGAAGGCGCTAACAGATATACAATGAGTGTGAGAGAGTAGAGAGAATACGGTCACGCTTATCCTGACAGAACGGGGAAGGTTATTGATGCTTTTCCTGTATTGCTGGACTTTTCTTCGGACCGCAGATACTGCACTGAGCTGGGTGGTGTGCTCAGAACATGCTCTGGGAAGAGAATGGTCCCCCTCCGTACTAGAACAATCACCAGGACCTCCGTGCCGCTGTCGACAAGCTGTGGTGTAATTTTCCCTTATCTGCCATGCTCGGATAAACTGTGCAGGGCAGCTCCAAACTGAGAAAGCTCAACCGTGTGCCCATTGGCCTTTTAATAATGGCAGCAGTACCAGGGATCAATGAATATCCATGGACATCCGGGCGATAGTGAGCACTGCCAGCCATAATGGGTGGGAAAATCGGGCTGGCGTTGAATGAGAGGGACACCATGGGGTGGAATGTGTAGTTAATCAGTTGTGTTCGATAAGATAACACCAGGAAACTAGCTCTGCCTCGTGCAGATTTTCCTTCAGTCACATTCAATGAAAATGGCACTGAGACAAATTATTGTACGATTCAGCCCAATGAGTCGAAGATTCTGCTGATCCTACTCCCAGTTACAACGCTGCAGGACAATTGCTTATCCAAAACTCTCAATCACCTTAACTTACACCAATATCCTGCTCACCCATCATTCCTAGAAACAGTGGCTTATATTGCAAGATGCTATCGAAATGTTCTCATTTCACAATTTTTAATCCTACCATCAGATCCTTCTCTGAAATTCTCTCTTAATCTCCCCCTCTCTTTTAACCAAGTTCCTCCCATTTGTTGGTATTTAAACTGATTCCCCCGCCATCTCTGTCTGGCAGTGAATTTTACACACACAGCACTCCTGTGTCATGCCACAATGGAGATATGGAGCTGTAAATGGAGAGGTGCTGCACATCCTGTCACTTACAGCATGAGCTACAAGTTTCCCCACGCTGGGCAGTGATCTATCATAGTGTTACATAGCAATTCAGCGATTGGTGCACACAGCTGCGTATGCTGGGAAGGTAACTGCTCCAGATTAAAAGATAAATTCACTGCTATTCACTGCACAGCTCCCCATGCTGCACAGATATCCAGTCCGTGTGTATAGAACAATGCCTTTGTGTGTTCTGCACAGCGCCCTGTGCTGGACAGATCATCGAGTCCAAGTTTATAGATCAGTGCACTGTTGGACACAGAAGTAGTGAACATGTGAGCTCTAAACAGTGTTCGATCCTGAACTGATTGCTGAGCAGTACACTAGCCTGATCTACGCAGTGCTTTATGTTGAGGAGGTACCTCATGTGGGCTTGTACGGGTCCGGGCTGGATCTGAGAGGTGGGTTGGGTATCCGATATAATTCCTGACATGATTATCACTCCTCCAGCTCGGCCCATTCCGCTGGTAAATGTGAGGTGCTGTGTTTGAGATAGAATTTACTTTGTCGAAATATTCGACATTAAGCAAAACACAATTTATTCGAAGACTGTCGATAAAAGACAACAAAAGGAAGAGGAACTTGCTAAACTTAATTCTGTTGGAAAACTTAACAGAATAATAGTTTATTTAACTACTATACAGTAACTGCTCCAATATGGTATCATCGGATAAGCACACAAATGTCAAAAAAAAATGCAGGAAACAGATTGTCTGACATGCAGTTCTCCAATCCAGGAGGAAAGAACATCAAAAGACACTTCAGAGAGAAATCTCAGAGACAATGTGTAGCACCCGGGAGAGATTTACTGCCTTCCAACCCTGCTGAGGCTCCAGCAATAACTGGCGAAAGGTAAAACTAAGAATCCTGGTTCTGCAAGAGTTTGACCATCACTCCACAGGACAAGGCCGCGGCTGCAAGAACATAAGGAATGGACTGTATTTACATCGTCTATGGCTCTGTAGGTGTCTCTTAAAAATGCCTAAACCCACCTAAGCCATTTAATGCTGGACAGACAAAAGTCAAAGTTAAACATATATAAATAAAGCAAAAACATGCAGCAGGCCTGGTGATCAGACACAGACGGCCTCGGGAGCCCAGCAATTCCTATATTGCCAAAACACAGCAGAATCATCGAGCTTGTGAAGAGAAAGAATTATGTCTCTCCTTTACCTCGATGTTTACAACTGGAGATGTGCCATTAGCCCAATAATCATCGATATCAAAATCCCACACAACCAAGTATTATTGTGATATATCAGAGTTGCCGTGAAATGGGTTAACTGCAGCTGTTTGTTCAGTGACTGTGATTAATATCAGTCTTCCTGGACCTAACTGGGTCACTGGAGGATATCGCTCTTCCATAATTAGGGACTTCTTTCAACTTGTTATGCCATAGTATTCGGCGCAGAGTCAACCACAACAAGATTGGGATCAGCAGCTGCAGAGAAAGAGAGAGAGATCAGAATCTGAGAACATTAGAATGTTCCAACAATGGATTTTAATCTGAGAACATTAGCCTGGAATGTTCCAACAATGGATCAGAATCTGAGAACATTACACTGGAATGTTCCAACAATGGACAGGAGTTTATCCTCGGGTCTTTACTGGCTTTCTCAGGATTGGCCATGGTTACAGTTGCGGATACGAGCCGTACTGATGATTATTCAAGCTGGGTACTATCCCATCCTCGCTATCATTGGTGTGCCTGGTACGTCTATCTCTATCAATTCTATGAATGATGCTGAATGTTATTGCTATTCTCGTTGATTATATTTAACAAAAACATAAACTTTCAGTCACAAACGCCACTTCATTCTCATGCATTTCCAAACTGCTTACTCATAAACATCTGGAAGGTAAAAGACTGTTCGGAACCTTGAGTCTCCTCTTTACCGTGAACTGTTTTATATCTCCATATTCTCTCTGTCATCAAACCTGCCGACGCCCCCCTTCATAATATCCCCAATCTCCAGACTTACCTGAGTTCTGTTGCTGACTTCGCCATCATGTACCCCTTCGTTAACGACAGATTTTGTGGCTCCAGTTCTCTTCTGACCTCTCCTCCAGTTACAAATATTTTGACCACAAACGTGTTCTTTTCTCTACAGTTATTTCATAACAGGGACTCTTAAACAGAGTAATAATTACACTGACTGTGTAATTCAGAGGCGCAAGTCATGACTCTAAAAAGCATTGTCAGAAATCCTACCACAGCCGATGACTAAATTTAAGTTCCAATATCAAAAACTGGAATGAAACCTACTTTCACTCATGGCAAGCATAAACCATCAGGATTTCTTTTCTTATTTAATTGATAAGCTTTGGTAAAGAAACCTAACATTATTGCACTGTCTGAACTAAGTGTCACCTCAGATCCACAACAATATGGTTGCCTCCATATTGCCATGACAAATGGCCGCGTGGTCAAGGGTAGTTGTGATGGACAACAAATACTGCCCTTGCCAGTGGTTCTGGCATCCCGCGAAACAACAACAACACCAAATGTGGATGCTGGCGATCTGAAATAAAATTCTCCACCGTCTGAAAGAATGTTGGAGAATCTCAGCAGGTATGGCAGTCTGTCGGAAAAAAAAACACAAATAACGTTTCGAGTTCAGTGAAACTATCAAAACTGAATGCAACTGAGAAATAATATTATTATATCAGGGATGGATGGAAGGGTGAGCGGGAGGTTTGTGTCGAATGGATAATGTCCAGCAAGAGAGAGAAAGTGAGAGAGAAAGAGAGAGAGAGAGAGAGAGAGAGAGAGAGAGAGAGAGAGAGAGGAAAAGCAAGCAAAAAGATTGCTGATGATGGACTGGAAGGAAAACAGAATGGGAAGTTATTCTACCATTTCCCCTTTTCACACATTCCTGAATATCATATTTATTATGGGATGTCCCTGCTTACCGTGAGTTATGTTCCCTCTATCTCTCGTCTCTGAGTGTGGTGATCAACTCCATCAGCAATACTTATATCGCTGAGATATAGAGAAACGTAATGTTCCATTGTCAACTGCTTCTTTGGAGAGAGGAGCTGTTACTGTGCGACTGTGTGAAGATGTAAGAGCTTTCTCAGCCAGGAAGAGAAACTGAGGAGCTGAAAAATGTATTGCTGGAAAAGCACAGCAGGTCAGGCAGCATGAAAAGATCAGGATAATCGACGTTTCGGGCATGAGCCCTTCTTCAGGAAAGAGGAAAGTATGCCAAGCAGGCCAAGATAAAAGGGAGGGAGGAGGGACTTGGGGGAGGGGCATTGGAAATGGAATAGGTGGAAAGAGGTTAAGGTGAGGGTGATAGGCTGGAGAAGGGGTGGGGGCGGAGAGGTCAGGAAGAAAATTGCAGGCCTGGAAGGTGGTGCTGAGTTTGAGAGTTGGGATTGAGACAAGGTGGGGGAGGGGAAATGAGGAAGCTGGAGAAATCTGAATTCATCCCTTGTGGTTGGAGGGTTCCTAGGCGGAAGATTCTTGGTAGTGTGGAGGAACAGAGGGTTCTTGGGGTCGGTGCCCACAGACTCCTCAAAGTTGCTATCCAAGTTGATTGGGTTGTTAAGAGGCGCATGGTGTTTTGGCTATCAGTTGCAGGGGGATTGAGTTTAAGAGACACGAGGTTATGCTGCAGCTCGATAGAGCCCTGCTCAGACCGCGCAGGGAATATTGTGTTCAGTTCTGGTATCCTCATTATAGGAAGGATAAGAAAGCTTTAGAGAGGGTAAAGAGGAGATTTACCATGATGCTGCCTCGACAGGGGGCAGGTCTTATGAAGAAACCATGAGGGAGCGAGGGCTTTTCTCACTGGAGGAAAAAATAGATGAGAGGTGACTTGATAGAGGTGTACAAGATGATGAGAGGCATAGAACATAGAACATTATAGCGCGGTACGGCCCTTAGGCCCTCGATGTTGCGCCGCCCTGTCACACACAGCTGAAACCCATCCCACCTACATTCTTCCATGTCCGTCCATTTGCCTGTCCAACGACGTCTTAAATGCACATAAACATGGCGAATCTATGACAGATGCAGGCAAAGCATTCCGTACCCTTACTACTCTCTGAATAAAGAAACTGCCTCAAACATCCGTCTTATACCTATCTCCCCTCACTTTCAAGTTGTGTCCCCTCGTGTTTGCCGTCCCCATACCTGGAAAAAAGAGAGAGTGATTGGCCAGAAACATTTTCCGAGGGCAGAAATGTCTATCTCTAGGTGGCATAAATTTAAGGTAATTGGAGGAAGGTTTAGGGGAGATATCAAAGGTAGATTATTTACACAGAGAGTGCTGGGTGTGTGGAATGCACTGCCAGCGGTGGTAGTAGAGTCAAATACTTGAGGGAAACTTAAGAGACTCTAGGGTAGGCAATGGAACAAAGTGAACTGAAGCATGTAGGTTAGTCTGATCTTAGAGTAGGGCAAACGGCACAACGTCGAGGGCTGAAGGTCCTACCTGCATGCATTCATGTAGAACTCTGAGCTCAAAAACTGCATGAATTCATGTAAAACTCCGTTATCTCACTTTTTAGATTAGAATCAATATAAACATCATGGCATAGACAGACAACACAGGGTGCACCACTTTCAACATATCGTCTAGCTATCACCATTATTAACAGCTAACCTGAGAATGCAATTTTTTAAAACAAAGTTTTGTGATTTACATATGAAAGAAGTGAAACTATCATGGTATTCAAACAGATTAAAGGCTTAACAGACAATCAATTTTTCAAAGTTTAATTTCAGTTAAATCACACTGTAAATTTCTGCTCTAAATTCTGTGTTAGGCTTGAGCACCTAACTATCACCTGATGAAGGAGCGACACTCCGAAATCTAGCGTGCTTCTAATTAAATCTGTTTGACTATAACCTGGTTTTGTGTGATTTTTAACTTTGTACACCCCAGTCCAACACCGGCATCTCCAAATCAGTATTGTTCTTTGTTCTGTGTTCGATGGAAGTGCTCAGGAAAACTTAAACATTAAGGGAGATTTGAGACTTGGAGCAGGTCAGCCTTGATCTTAGTGAAGGGCAAGGCAGGCTTCGGATGTGAATGTCCTTCCCCTGTTTCTGATGTTCTCCCAATCTGTTATTGGAAAGTTAGTAGGTGTTATTTTCCTGGAATGGCTTTTATGGAATGTTGCAATCAGGGAGACCAGCGGATTTTATGAGCCATTGCTGGGTGAGATTTGGGGGTTGTATTCACAGTGAATCTGGGTCTCAAACATGATCAACAAATGAAGCACAATTTACAGAGAGTGAAAGCTCTGTAAAAAGAGATGAGCAACCTCTTTCATATCCAGCCTGGGCCTTCCGATTACATTTTCCAAATCTCCCAAACCGTGTGGGACAGTCTCGATGGACGAAATGGTCTCCTCTGTTTTTGTGCACTATGTTATAACAGTAAGTGGACTCCAACTACTCCTGTCTAGCAGGCTAGAGGGATTGAATGGAACACAGAAACGTGGGACTGAGGTGCAGGAGTGGGTCATTAGAGAATTTGAGCCTTCTCCACCAGGCATTAAGATTGTGGCTGATCAGACTGTGGTCTCAGCCTCATCTTCCTCTCTGTGTCCCATTATCCGTGACTCACTTCTCTGTCAAATCTTTAACTAACTCAGCTGTCAATACTTGGAATCAGAGAAGCACCACAAACTTCTAGCGAAAAGAATTCCCATTCGAATGGCACTTTTGGAATTTTTCCTCATATCGCTGTGAGAATAAGAGAGTCATACAGAGTGTAATCAGATCATTTTGCCCAAATTGTCCTTGCCAATCAAGCAGCTTAATCCCACTTGCCACCTCCCTCTGAACCATTCCTATTTATGTACCTATCCACATACATTACAAACGTGTAATTGTACCCGCTTTCACCACTTCCTCTGACAGTACACCCACCAGCCTCTGTATCAAGAAGTTTCCCCTCAGGTCCCTTCTAAGTCTTTGCCCTGTCACCTTCACCCTATGCAGTCTAGTTCTGGACACCCCTACACTGGGTAAAAGATCTTGCCTATTCAGACTGTCCATGCCCCTCAGGAGTTTTTAAACGTCTGTCATGTCACCATTCAGCCTCTGACAGGCCAGGAGGAAAAGCCTCATCCTGTTCATCATCTCCCTGTAGCTTAAACCCTCAGGTTCCAGGAAATCCTTGTAAAACTTTTCTGAAGCCTTGCAAGCTTAATAACATCCACCCTTTAGCAGAGTCAACTGACATGTACGCAGTATTCTTAAAGTGGCCTCACCTGCATCCTGTACAAGCGCAGCACGTTATCTCAACTCCTATACTCAATGTTCTGGCCGATTAAGGCAAGCATGCCAACCACGTTCCTCACCACTCTACCGACCTAAACTCAACTTTCAAGGAACTATGAATCTTCACCCGTACATCTCCTTGTTCAGCAACATTTCCCGGGCACTACCCTACTTTAACTTAGCAAAATGCAAAACCTCACAAATATCTAAAGTAAACTCCATCTGCCAGTCCTTGGCTCATTGATGTTCAATGACCCCGTTACATTCTGAGATAATCTTCTTCACGGTCCACTGCACTACTTTGGTGATGTTATCTGTAAACTTACTAAACATGCCACCGATAATCACATCAAAGTTGTTTATTTCCGTGATGAAAAGCAGTGAGCTCAGCACTGATTCTTTCAGCACACCGCTGGCCACAGGTCTTCACTCTAGAACATAATCCACTACCTTCAATCCAATTTTGTATCCAATTGGCTAGCTTTTCCTACATTACATATAATCTAATCTAAGTAATCTGTCGACGATGAGGTACCGTATTAAATGTCTTGCTGAAGTCTGTGTAAACAATGTACACCACAGTGTCTTCTTCAATCTTCTTTGACACCTCTGCATAATACTCAATCACATTAATTAAACATGAATTCCATCACACAAATCCATATTGACTACCCCTAATCAATCGTTGTCTTTCTAAATAGATGTAAATCCTATCGCTGTGAATCCCCTCCAACGAACTCCTCGACACTGACGTTGGCTGATTGAGTCGATAATTCCATGTGTTTCTTTTTTTTGGATTATTGCTCCCTTTTCTAGCCCCACTCCTCCTCTGGCCACAAAAAATAATTATAACTAGGTTGGTGATATGGCCAATGTTAAAGTTCTCAGAGTGTGTCAGGGTCAGTGTTAGGAACAAGTTAGGCAGATTTATTTAGGGGAGAAAGTGAGGACTGCAGATGCTGGAGATCAGAGCTGAAAATGAGTTGCTGGAAAAGCGCAGCAGGTCAGGCAGCATCCAAGGAGCGGGAGAACCGCCGTTTCTCCTGTTTTATTTGTAGTCATCAAGTCTTACAACATGGAGAGAGGCAGAGAGGCTCTTTTGTCCAAACTCGTCCATTCTGACTCAAAATCTAACCACATTAACCTCATTTCCCAGCACTTGGCGCATTGCATTCTCGTCCTTTCCTGTCCATGTACTTGCCCAAATGCCGCTTAAATATCGTTAATATAAATGCTTCAACCACTTCCGTTGGCAGCTCATTCGTTTTGTGTACCACTCTCTGTGTGAAACAGTTCCAATCAGTTTCCTTTTTATTCTTTCCCCTCTCACCTTAAAATGATGCCCTCTCCTCCTCGATTCCCCAACTCTAGGAATAAAAAGGCTGGTTCCATTCACCCTATCCATGTAAACTTCTATAAGATCCCTCTCAGTCTTCTATTCTCGAAATAAAAAAGGCCTCACTTGTCCAACCTCTCCCTATAATTCATACTATTGAGTTCTGGCAACATTTTTGTAAATTCCATCTGCACACATTCCAAATTAAAAACATCTTCCTGATCGCAATGTGACTAAAACTGACACAGCACTACAAATGCAGCCTCACCAACTTCCTGAATAACTTCAACATTACTTCCCAACGGCTCGCCTCCATGTCCTGACCGATGCTTGCTTGTGTGGTAAAACCTTCTTCATTACCATGTCTAAATATGATCCCACTTTCATAGAACGGTGGACCTAAACTCCATTTTCCCTCTGCTCAACTACACTCCTTAAGGTCCTACCAATCACCACGAAACTCCTACCTTGATCTAACGTTGCCAAAATATTCATTGGCCCACTTCTCCAGTTTGATCAAGATCCTGCTGCAATATCTGATATACTTCCTCACTGTGCGTGATACCACCTATTTCAGTGTCATCTTCAAGTTTCCTAATCATGCCTTGTACCTTCGCAAGAACATCATTGTGACAGATAACAAACAACAATGGGCCCAGCACTGACCCCTGAGGCACTTCATGTGTCACAGGCCTCCAGTCCGAGAGCATCCTTCCACTAGTACTCATTGCTTACAATCATGAAGCCAATTGTGTGTCGAATTTGCCAGCTCCCTCTGGATTCCATGCGACTCTAATCTTCCAGACCTGCCTATCAATGGTAACCTTGTCAAAGGCCTTACTGAAAACTATACAGAATATGTCTACCACCCTACCCTCATCAACATTACTGGTCATTTCATCAATGACCTCAAACAAATTTGAGAGGCATGATCTCCCACTCACAAAGCCATGCAATCTTTCAAGTCTAAAAACAACCATTAATAATAATTATTAAAATTAATAATAACAAACTAATAAATAACAATAAGATGACATTTTCCTTGGATAATAAACTATCCATGGTATGTGATATTGGAACGTGTATCATGGTTGAAGGGCAGAATAGAGTTTGTACCTGTGTCATTGAACTGTATCGAAAAAAGCAAGGTTGGCAATGTGATTCAGTGGCTAGTACTGCTGCCTCATAGTGCCATGGATCCGGGTTTGGTTCCAGCTTCGGTTGACTCTCTGTGTGGAGTTTGCACATTCTCACTGTGTTTGTATGTGTTTCCTCTGGGTGCTCCATTTTCCTTCCACATCCAAAGATGGAAAGCACAGGTGAATTGGCCATGCTAAGTTACCCATAGTGTTATGTGCATTCGTCAGTGGTAAATATAGGTGTGGTCTTGTTGGGCCAAATAGTCTGTTTCCATACTGTAGGGAATCTGTCAAAAATATTATGTCTAAACAAACCTTATCTTTCCAAATGTATGTATATCTCATCCCTCAGAGACTTCTCAAGTTACCTAGCTACCACAGATGTTAGGTTTCCTAGTCTTTGGATTCCATATTTTTCTTTGCTACACTTCTTGAATAATGGCACAACATTTGCTAATCTCCAATGTTCTGGAACCTAAACTGTAGCTACCGATGATACAAAAATCTCAACCGGGGTCCCTGTAGTTTCTTCTGTAGCCTCTTGCAGTGTTCTTGGATGCATCTGTTTAGGAGCAAGAGATTTATCAACCTTCATACATTCTAATGCATCCAACACGTCTTCTCCTGTGATATTGACTCATCCCAAGATAAAACTACGACTTTTGTTCACCTCCCAAATCTTCATATATTTCTCCACGGTTAAGGCAGAAGAGAAATATTCATTGAGAATCTCACACATCTCCTATGGTTCTAGACATGCATGTCCACTTTGGACCTTGTGGGGTCATATTCTCATTTAGTTATTCCTTTCACTTTAATATACGTAATGAACCTTTTTGGATTCACCATAATCTTCTCAGCCAAAGCTATCTTGTGCACCCTTTTCGCCCTCCTGATATCCTTCTTCAGCATATTACTGTATCCCCTGTATACCTCCAGGGATTCCCTTGATCCCAGTTGCCTGGACCTGAGCCACGCCTCCTTTTTGCTGGTCGAAGCCTCAAGACCTCCTGACATCCATGCTTCCCTCTTCCTGCGAACCTTGCCCTTTACCCTCACAGGAACATATAGATCTTGAACCCTAGACGTTTCACTTTTAAAGGCCTCCCACTTGCAGGAGATCCCTTCGCCTGTAAACAAACTCCTCCAACCAATCCCTACAAGCTCCTGTCTAATTCCATCAAAATTTGCCTTGTCTCAGTTTAGAACTTGAACACCTGGACCTGTTTTGTTCTTTTTCATAACTTTTTAAAAAATAATATAACTATGGTCACTAATCCCCGAGTGCTCCCTCATTGTCACTACAGTCACCTGTCCTGCCCTCGTTCTGAGAATAGGTCAAGTCTTGACACTTCCCTAGTTGCACCCTCTACATACTGCTTGAGGAAACTTTTCTGAACATACTTAATAGATGCACCCCGTCTCAGTCCTTAATTCTATAGCATTCCCAGACTATGTTTGGAAAATTAAAATCTCCTACTAATGCAATCCCATTGGCCCTTCAAGTCTCCCCAATCGCTCTACATATTTTTGTTCCGCTAATTTCTCGTTTACTATTTGGGGGCTTATGGAAAAACACAAATAATATCACCATTCCCTTCTTATTTCTAAGCTCCCTCACAAATCCTCACTGGATGTTCCTTCAGTTATTTTATCTCTGATTACTACTGTGATACTCGCCTTAATCAAAAATGAAACTCGCCCTCCCCTCCTTCCTCCACCTCTGTCCCGCATAAAGCAACTTTACCCTGGTACATTAGGCTGCCAATCTTGTCCTTACCTTAGCCATGTTTCTGTAATAGCTTTAATATCCCAGTTCCACGTGCATATCCACGCCCTGGGTTCATCGGTCTTATCTGTCAGCCATGTCGCATTGAAACAATTGCAATTTAATCCAACAGGCATTCCTTGCTCCCTATCGTGTTCCAGCCTGACCTGTCTGTTCACTTTACTGTTTCTGATTACTGTATCTCCTTCCAGCCTCGCACTTGCCTCCTTGCTGTTGAGGATCCCACCCCTCCCCAACCCCTGCCAATCGAGTTGAAATCCGCCCTTGCAGCACTAGCAAACCTATCGGCCAGGAGATTGATCGCCTCCCAGTTCAAGTACAACCCGCCATTCCTGAACAGGTCACCTCTGCCCCAACAAAGATCCCAGTGACCCAAAAATCTCTGCCCCCTGCACCAATTCTGTCGCCACACATTCATGTGCCATATCCTTCGGTTCTTACCCTCACTAGCACAGAGCCCTGAAAGTAAACCAGATATTACCCACTGTCGTGGTCCAGTCTTCTACCCTTTTTCCTAGCTCTATACAATCACTCTGCAGGATCTTATCACTATTTCTACACATGTCATTTCTACTCATGTGCATAAAGACTTCTGGCTGCTCCCTGACCCGGTGAGAACGTTCTGCAGCCGCTCCGAGACATCCTGGGCCCTGACACGTAGGAGGCTTTACACCATCCTGGATTCCTATTTGCAGCCACAGAATCTCTTGCCTGTTCCCCACACTATCGAGCCTGAATAATTCCTTCTGAAGTTATTCTGCTCGTACAACCTTCTGACAATGGGATTTCTTCCTGAAACAGTTGGATTTGGTTGAATTGCATTGCTTCAAGGAATTGGGAAATTCTAACGAATCCTCATCAGGAATTCTCTGTGAGTGGGAAAGACGACTAGGCTTTCAATTTCACTCCAACACATTGCTGTTAACATTATCAGACCCTAAACTGGGTTGTGTGAGCTTTCCTTGAAAATTGTCCGAACTATATGACTCCATCACATTCTCGATTCCAGCATTGTTGCTGCTGTCGTACACATAATCAATTCATTAACATTAAATGACCCTACTTGTTTTGAATATGTGCTAGTATGTGCCTGCATAATGTAAAAATAAGCGTTTCGTTTCTTCATAATACCTGTGCTAAGATGAGAATGTTTTATACTTTAACAAATACAGAAATTGCTGGAAAAGCTCGGCCTGTCTGACAGCGTATATGAAGAGAAATTAGACTTCAATTTTTCGGTCCAATGACCTTTCCTTTGAACATATCGAATTCTTAAATTACTTCCCCAGTGTTATTCTCCCACACAAGAAGAAATAACCATCCGTTATTCACCAAATACACTCTTCTCAAGGTCTTATATGGTCAATAAAACATCTCTCATTCGCAGGCTGAACTGTTAATTCTTCATAACGGAATGCCTTCATCCCAAGAACGAGTTAAGGGCAACATCTTTGAAACATTTCTAAACCTTTTATTTTTCAGTTTAGGCTATCATAACTACACATAGTACATCAGATGTGATCTCAGCACTGCCCTGCACTGATGCAAAAAAACATGGCTTAGATCATACCCAACACCCCTTGCACGAAACAGAATCATTCCATTTCTCTTCCAAATCACTTGCAACATATTCAGAGTAATTTGATGTGATTCATGTACGAAGACAAGCAAATCCCCCTGTATCACTGACTTCTGCAATCTCCCTGCATTTAAATAATATTCTGCTGTTTTGTCTTTTCCACGAAACAACAAGTTCCCATCGCCTCCATTGCACTGATTCTTTTTTTTACTGAAGGTTTGCTCACAGCCGTTTTCTGACTGTATGCCATTGCAGATGCGCTGGACTCCCCCGTCTGTATCCTCATGCAGATGCTCTGCCCTCCTCCTGTCTGTATCCCATTGCAGACTCTCTGCCCTCCCCCGTCTGTATCCCATTGCAGACTGTCTGCCATCCCCTGTCTGTCTCTCATTGCAGACGCTGTGCTCTCCAATGCCTGTATTCCATTGCAGACGCTCTGCCCTCCCCTGTCTGTCTCCCATTGTAGACACTATGCCCTCCAATGTCTATATCTCATTGCAGACGCTCTCCCACGGCAGATGCCCTGTCCTCCACTTGTCTGCATCCCATTGCAGACGCATGGCCCTCCCCCGTCTGTATTCCATTGCAGATGCTCTGTCTTTCTCTGCCTGTATCCCATTGCAGACGCCCTGCCCTTCCCCTCTCTGTATTTAATTGCAGGCGCTCTGCTCTCCCCTGTCTGTATCTCATTTCAGATGTTCTGCCCTCCTCTGACTGTAACCCATTGCAGACTCTCTGCCCGCACACTGTCTCTATCCCATTGCAGATGCTCTGCCCTCCTCGGCTGTGTCCCATTGCAGACGCTCTGCCCTCACCAGGTCTGTATCCCATTGTCGACGCTCTGCCCCTCCCCTGTCTGAATCTCATCGCAGACGCTCCGCCCTCCGGCTGTCTGTGTCCCATTTCAGACGCTCTGTCTCCACTTAACATCTTATTGAATGACTATCCTGGTCCATGAGCAAACTGAGCTTCATCCCCTTCATCCAATTTATTTATTTGGATTTAAATTTTTGATGACCTCACATAGATCCTTGAAGTATTCTACCAGTTACAGCTTTCCAAACACAAAATGCATAATGATCTCTACTCTGTATTTCCTGACAGCTATCCAGGGTGCCCCTGCTCCTGCATAACAGCCTGGGATGGTTATATGGCGTCCTCCTATTCTGTATAATTTTCTGAAATGACTTGAGTCCTTCATTCTATTCTTTTCTAACTCCATGGATGGGCATAATGGCCTTCTCCTGCTGCGTTGTCACGATGTTGACTAGCTGAATGGAATCATTTTCTCCCTCTGTCACAGTCTTGAGGGTAAATTGACAGAACAACGTGTGAGTTAGGAGCAGCAGTTGGCCATTCGGACCCTCCAGCCTGTTGCTTAATTTAGAAACATCACGGCTGGTCTGACTGTAGCTGACCATCCCCTCTCCTGTCTTCTCCCAATAAACATTCCCTCCCTTGTACATCAAAGGTCAGTCAAGGTCAGCCTTGAAGATCCCCGGGAGACTTGACTGTCCCCGGGTCTGAGAACGTCACAGATCACACAATCCAAAGGAGAAAGGAATAACGCTATCTCAAATGGAAATGGGAGACCCCTTTCATTTTAAACTGTTTTAACCTCACAGCAAGTCACCTCCTCTTTTCAGAAACAAAGCAAATAGTAACAAGCATATACCATTCAGCCCCTCAAACGTATCCCACAGTCCTATTGACTGTTCAGTCAAGTATTTATCAAACTTAGCTTCTCCTGTACCCTTGGAAAATAATCCTGACACCTTAAGGCCACAGAGCATTGGAAATTGGACTTAGGCCATTTGGCCCAAAAGATCTATTTTGCAGTTTGATCCTGTCTGGTGTGTTTCTCAACACAATTTTCCCGCCTTCTCACTGCAACTCTTGATCGTTGTTTTAATCTAACCTTTGTCTTAAAGACATGGTTGCATCGGTGTCTCTATATGCGTGTGTGATTGCGTGTGTGTTTCTGTGTATATCTGTGTAATGGCAGGAGACAGGGTGGTGGTGGATGGTTGTTTTGTGAACTGGAAGCCTGTTGGCAGCGATGATCCAGAGGCAACATTGTTGGGTACACTTTTGTTTGTCATTTATATAAATTATTTAGATACGAGTTGTAGAAGGCATATTTCGCAAATTTGTGGATAACTTCGAGTTTGGGTGTACAGTGGATAGTGTTTGTATAATGAAGAACCACTGAAGATTACAAAGAGACCTTCAGTTATTAAATCAATGATTCATAGAGATGTACAACAGGGAAACAGACTCTTAACTCGCTCATGCTATCCAAATATTTGAAATTAATCCGCTCCCATTTGTCAGCATTTGGCCCATGTCCCAATAATCATAAAGCCACCCAGCTGCCCTTTAAATGCTGTAATTGTTCCAGCCTCCACCAGTTTCTCTGGCAGCTTATTCCATAGAAGCACCATCCTCTGCAGCAAAAAACAAAGTTGCTCTTTATTGTCTTTCAAGTATTTCTCTTCACATCTTAAACCTATGCCTACTGGTTTTACCTTGGGGAGAAGGAACCTTGACCACTCAAACTATCCATGCCCTTCATAATTGATTGGCTATGCTTTCAGTCATCCTGGGTCTAAATTCTCAAATTCAGTCGTCGTACCTCTTCCTTCTCCAGCAAGGCACGATTCCAAATAAGTTTAATCAACTTGTTCAGATATATTATGAAACAGCTCTGTGAGATTTGGAACTACAATTTTCGGCGCAGTTACAGGGACACTACCGTCATTCAGCATTAGCTCCTAAAGCTGCAACATGATGCTCCTGTGTGTTTGTTCATCCGCCTGTTGTAACACACTGTGACACACTTCTACAGAACATGAATCCACTCCACCTTCTCCAGAGATAGGGCCGCTATCAGACATTCATGGACTGGAATCGAATCAAGAGGCCCGGCTCACACACGTGGGCACCATCCATTAAACAAGGCCTAAATCACGCCCAGATTTCGAGTCATATTTAAAGTGTATGGATTTATTAAATTCTGGTTAACATTACCAAATTATACAGTGGACATTTACAATTGAAAAATAAAACAAGTTATTACCCTCAACTAAAGGATTTTGAGTGCATTCGCTGTGCCATTGAGACAACCAATGAACATCTTCAATTACTTGGCTATAATTTCTGGTTTAAGTGGCTATTACCAGCAGTCTGCTATATTAGGGAAAGAAATCCTGCAAACATACTCTGCACTATGAAGGATCTCGAGTAGATATCAATACTGAACACTAGAAACGAGGAACGAGCACAATTCTGGGCCCAAAACACCGGTCACTATTTCAAATCTCTAGCATGTGGCTCCCCTCTTCCTAAAATCATTAATTGATATAAGGCAACTGCCTCCTTGCCAGCTTCTCCTTACCGACTCCTCCCTGTAACTGCGCAAGGCAAACCAAGCTCTGGGTCTTTGGGAAACTTAAGACTGGTGTCCAGAGGCCTTCTGGAGAGGGGATTGTCGTTTTAATCCAAAGGGGGAGTGTGATGGGAGCAGTAATAACATTCACTGAGCTGAGGTGTGGCAGATGGGATTTAACATGGATGCATGTGAGGCATTGCATTTTGATAAACCAAACAAGGGGAGGGCTTACACAATTAATGCTGGGCTTTGGTAGTTATGTAGAAAAGAAGGACCCAGGGGGACAGGCATAATTCATTGAAGATTTTGGCGCAGGGTGTTTAAGGTTACTTCATTGGTCATACCTTTGAGGTTAGAAGTTGGGAAGACATGCTGAGATTGTGCAGAATATTGATAAAGCCTTTCCTGAAGTACTGTGTGCAGTTCTGTTAAAGGAAAGAGATTATTAAGCTGGAGATGGTTGAGAAGAGATTTACCAGGATGTTACCAGTAACACCTCATCTTCTGCCTCGGAACCCAACAAACACACGGCATGAACATTGGATTCACTGATTTACAAATCTCCCCTCGCCAACCCAGATCCCAGATGCAGCCCCCGGACTCACATCTGCCCTCCTGAGGAGACCTAATGTCCACCTTCCTTCCCACCACTCCGTTCCACACTCCTCACCGATCTATCAGTATCACCTCCTACCTTCGCTCACGTATTACTTATGTTTCCCCCAGCCTCACCCCATTATCCATTTTCTCTTAGCCCCCTTTCCCCTCGCTAGTCCTGAAGAAGGGTCCAGCTGAAACGTCTACTTTCTTGCTCCTCGGATGTTGCCTGACTTACTGTGCCTTTTCCACCACCTTGCTTTACCTACACTGAATTATAAAACAGCTGCAGTCTCCATTATGTCTTCGGTACAATTCTCTGTTAACATAACCATATCGTTGTCTGTTATAACTGCATGTAGTCTTAGGGACATTTTCTTCTCAGATCATGGACGATAAAACTTTTCTCAACGTTTTACTGATATTGCAGTGCCTGATCAGTAGTTAAAGAACATAGTTTCAATTTATAAACAGAGAAGCATGCTTATGTTCTGATAAACCTCTGGCATTGCTTCCATATCCAAGGCAGATTGAATGCTTACACATGATTGATCTATCAGCCCAAACGTTTGTTCCTTCAGTCTCCCCACATATCCCATCCAGAATGTGTAAAGTTTAATCATTTTTTTTAAATTTTAGTAAAAATGTATTGAATTGAAATAGGTTAACTGGAGACATTTGTGCAGCGACTGCGATTTATGTCAGTCTCAGTGGATCCTAAATGTGTCACTGCAAGGCTTTTCTCTTCTATCAATTAGGATCTCGGTTCAATGTGTTATCCCATAGTATCAGCGGGAGCATCACCGACAGCACTAACAGGGATCAGAAGACCCAGAGAGAGGGGAGGAAAGATCAGAATCTGAGAACATTAGGCTGAAATGTTCCAACAATGGATCAGAATCTGAGAATATTATATTCCAACAATGGATTGGAGTTTACTGGCTTTCTCAACCTTGTATCTCATTTGTTTTGCGAACCAATGATGTATTGATGGTTATTCAAGCTGTTTACTGTCCTATTCTCGTTATAGTTGGTGTTCCTGGTAACTCATTCTATTTGTTCATAAAGCCAGGTTAGGCTGAATTGCGGCTCGCATTATGTAAAATTTAGAAAGCTGGACGTCAATATTTTCATCTCCAATGATATAGTCAATTCCTCACAAATTATAACGAGCAAATTACTCATGAGAAATTGCTCACCAATATGTGAAGATGAAACAGACTATTCTTAAACTCCTTAATCCTTCTAGCTCTGCACAGATCTACATTTCTGTATTCTCCCCACTGACTAATCCTGTCCAATACCACCTTCATGATATCCTCATCTTCTCGTCAGCGTCAGTGCATCTTCTGAATAAACCATCAATTGTGCCTTTGTTAAATCTGGACACACGTTATTAAGTCCCTTCTAACCACATGTTAGTTGCGGAATAATTGATCTTGAGTAAGTTTAACTTGTTCACTGCACAGAACCTGTCAGACAGGCAATACTGCATGCTGCTTAAATCATTTACACATAATCTGGTGGCACGGAATAATAATCTGTTGATATCTCATGAAGGAAATTGATGTAATTGAAGTGAAACTATCGTTATTTGTGATTTTGAAAAAGCCCAGCTGCTTGCTTCATGTCCTTCAGAAAAGTCAATGGGTTATACCTCCCCAGTCAAGTCTGTGAAAACCCACTGCAATGTGTTTTACTCTTTATGGTCCTGTGGAACAGCTGAACCAGCCACTCAGTTCAAGATCCATATAACATGCTGGCATTGTCAGGACTGCACACCTCACATGAGGGAAGAACAAAAGTAAAGTTAGCTCCCTTCCTCTGTCTGTTTTCCTTATTCCTACACTTCATTTCCATTCAGGTAAGTGACCATTCCCTATTTCAAGTGCAATCTTTCTGACTGAGTCTCTCCCCAAGAGTGATGTTCATCTCTACAGGCACCTCTGGTGCTGGCTTTACTGATGCTGACATACAGAGGTAAGGAAAATTTAAATTTGACATCGATGGCAGTACATAACGAAGGAATGGGTTTTTACATCATAATAAAGATATGGCGACCATTAAGTGAGGGAAAGGAATTATTGTGATCATCGCTGAGAGTGTTATAAAGGCTGTATTTGGGGTATTATGGACATTTTTGTTATCCTTTAAAACGAATGATCTGATTGCAATAGAGAAAGTGTAAAGAATTTTCACCAGAATAATCAGTGGGCTGGTCGTAAAAGAGGAGTGAGTGAAGGTCAATCTGTAGCACTGTCAGAGAAAAAGAGACAATTGCACTGAAACTTGATGGTGATGGACAATCACGCGTTATGTTGTACACAGACACTGAGAAGATGATAAATTCCATGACTTGTATTTTTTTATTTTAGTCGGGGTGTATGATTCTGGGAATTTAAGTGCCTCTGAGGATAAAATCTTCAGCCACATCCTGCCTTGATACCGGGATAAATCCCTCTTAACTGAGCAGGTCAGTTAACCACTATTGTTAATGTTAATACGTGATGGTATCTGTGTGGAGAATGTTTTCTTCTTATATAGGGTAGTGAATGTCAGAAATTTTCAGGTGTAAAAACGTAGGGGAGTTAGATCACTGCAAGTATTTAAAGATGAGAAAGATGGATATTTGACCTGTCAGAGAGCAGAGGGTGGGAAGAATTGGGCATTAAAGAGGAGTTAATGCCAACGGTAGATCAGCCATGATCGCATACAATGGCTTGAGCATCCGTATTACCTACTCCTGTTTCTTATGTTCTCATTCTGTCATTGCAAAATGGATGGTTGCAATTGACCAAGAAGTGCTCTTACTGAATGTTGAGGACAGTGAGAGAAAGGTTTCTGGTGAGCCATCTCTGGGCGAGATATGGGTCCGATATTCAAAGTCAATCTGGGACTGCAGCATGACCAACAAATGAAACACCAGCTCAGCGAGGAGACAAGCTGTAAAGAGGTGAGAGGCCACTTTTGTATCCGGTCTGGATTTCCCATCACATGTTTCAACCCACATCAAATCACACAGTGTTGAGGGACTGAATCACATCCTGTAACATTGCAGACCAGCTATTTGGAGCAAGTGGTCTCTATCTGCTCCTGTTCAGGTGGTTTTAAGGACTGAATAGAACATTGGAATATCGGACTGAGGAGCAGGAGTGGGTCATTAGACACTTTGTCATTGCTCGACCAGACAATAACATCTGAGTGTGGTCTCCGCAGCACTTTTCTGTCTGTCCACAATTTTCCTCCATGTCTGTTAAATGTTGAACAAACCCAATTTTGAATAAATGCAAGCACCCAGTCACAATGCTAGGGAACTGCACAAAGTTTAACTACACAGGCAGCACAATTCTGGAAGGCACCAGGCATTTGTCTAACAGCTTTGTTCCCATCCAATT
Organism: Hemiscyllium ocellatum; assembly: GCF_020745735.1. Lineage (NCBI taxonomy): Eukaryota > Metazoa > Chordata > Chondrichthyes > Orectolobiformes > Hemiscylliidae > Hemiscyllium > Hemiscyllium ocellatum. Next base: position 34,118 of record NW_026868169.1, on the reverse strand, counting down.
AATTCTGCTGCAGTTCATCATTTTTTATTTATTCATGGAATGTGGATGTTGTTGATAGGCCAACATTTATGGGCCATGTTTAATTGCGCTGGAAGTAGTGGTGTTGAGCTTCGTCTTGGGAATAAATTTTTGGGAAGAGAATTCCCACTTGAACAGCCCCGTGAGAATTTATTATTCCTGTTCCGACCAATGTTGGAGGGTCACTGTTTCATTTTCCAGCCCCACTTCTTCACTGGTTACAACAAATGTGAAGTGTAACCTAGGTCATTTTCTCGAAAAATGTGAGACACAGAGTCATACACATACAGACACACACACCAACGCACATGTCTGAAGAGAATAAAGAATAAGGAATGGTTTCCAGAGTTTCCTAGTATTTTTAATCATATCAAATGGAAAAGAGATAATGTGTCCCAACTGCTATTCTGTCTCCGAATTTATTCTACTCAAACAAGCTGCTGGTATGAAACTTCTTCCTGGAACAGTTCGATTTGGCAGAATTTCCTTTCCTTCAAGCAGTGCAGCGATTCCCAAGAATCCTCAATAGGAATCTCCCACGTTTGTTAAAGATGATTCAGGGAATTTTAATCTCACACTTTGCTGTCAGGAGAGACAAAGTAAGAGAGCAGGAGCATCAGACTGCAGCTTACGACCATTAGATCATCGAACATAGGAACAGAAATGAGGCCATTGAGCCCATCGAGTCTGATCTGCCATTCAATCATGCTGACAACTTTCTCAACAACATTCTCCTGCTTTCTCCTTGTAACCCTTCATCCCTTTCATACTCCAGAAGCAATCTATCTCTATCTTAAATATACACAATGACCTGACCTCCACTGCCTTCTGTGAAAATGAATTCCATAGGTTCTCCACTCTCTGGCTGAAGACATTTCCCCTTAACTCCGTTCTAAAAAGATTTTCCTTTTCTCTAAGGTTGTATCCTTGGGTCCTAGAGTCTCCTACCAATGAAAGTCTTCTCAACATCCACACTGTGCAGGCCATTCAGTATTCTGTATGTTTCAATTAGATCCACCCACATCCCTCTGAACTCCATCAAGAAAAGACCCAGAGTCTTCAAACGTTTTCATAAATTAAGCTTTTTATTCCTGGGAGCATTTTCGTGTACCTGCTGTGAACCCATTCCAAGGTCAGCACATCCTTCCTGAGACATGGGGCTCAAAATAGCGCATAATACTCCTCATGTGGTCTGACCAGAGTCTTATAGAGCCTCAGAAGTACATCCCGGCTTTTACATTCAAATCCTTTCAAAATAAGTTCCATCACTGCATTTGCCTTCCTAGTACTGACTCAACCTGCAAGTGTACATTGTGAGAATCCTGGACTTGGATACCCAAGTTTCTTTGCACTTCAGACATCTGAATTTTCTCGGTAGTCCATGTTTTTATTCTTCCTACTAAAGGGCATGTTCCCACAATTTCCCAGTTTGTACTGCATCTGCCACTTCTTTGCCCATTATCCTAACCTATCCACATCCGTCTTGAGTCACCATGCCTCTTCGACGTTACCTGTCCCTATACCTAACTTTGTATCACCTTCAAACTTAACCACAATGCCTTCAGTTCCTTCATCTGGATCGTTAATGTATAAAGTGAAACGCTGTGGTCCCGACACTGAGCCTTATAGAACACCACTTGTCACCGGCTGTCATCCTGAGAAGGACACTTTAATCGACACTCTTTGCTACCTGCCAGACAGCCAAATTTCTATCCGTGCTAGCACCTTGCCTCTAATACCACGGGCCCTTGCCTTATTCAGTAGCCATTGTCAAAGACCTTCTGGAAGTCCAGGTGGATGGCATCCATTGGCTCTCCTTGTTTTCAGCTGCTCGTTACGTCCTCAAGGTTTTCTAGCAGATTTTCCAGGCATGGCCTGCCCTCGATGAAACCAGCGAACTTTGTCCTACTTTTCCAACTACATCCAACTACTCAGAAATCTCATCCTTCACAATACATTCCAGGATCTTACCCAGAGCCAAGTTGAGAATAGACAATCTGTGATTTTCCATTTTTTGCTTTACTCCCTTTTTAAACAGGGGTATCACGTTAGCGATTTTCCAGTCCACTGGGAATCTCCCTGATTCGAGAGATTCCTGAAAGATCACCACCAACGCCTCCACTGTCCCATCAGCTATCTGTCTTAGAAATCTGGAGTGGAGTCCATCTGGTCCAGTTGATTTACTTACCTTCAGGCCATTCAGTTTTTCCAGCACCTTCTCCGAGGTGATGGCCACCTTACTCAGGTCTGCCCACTAAGTCTTTTCAACTTTTGGCATATTACTCGTGTTTTCAACCGTGAAGACTGATGCAAAGTAATTTTTCATCTCCTCAGCTATTTCCTTGTTCCACATTACTATGTCTCCTGTGTCAATTTCTAGGGATCTGATGCCCATTTTTGCCTCTCATTTTCCCTTTCCATATCGAAAGAAGCTCTTACAGTTTTCCTGTATATTTAATCTTCTAATTCCTTACTTTTGTTTATCTTTCTCTCTGTTGGTCTTTACAAATGTTATGACATGGTGGTGAACGCTTCTATTAATTAAACCAAACACCCAGGAAAGCTCAACTCACCTCGAAATCTGTCAGAATATGAATGACAGGGGACTCCCAAATTCCAGTATTTAAAGGAAATAACGCGAATTTATTGTTTACTTTAAAAGTCAACATTAATCCACAACTATTTACAACTTTAACCAACACCCGTCCCCCCCTCCCCGCCACACAACTGCCCCCAACTGTACAACAATATGCAGTTTCAATTAGGCACTTATGAAGATTGCATCAAAATAATCACAAAACCACACAGCCTCTGCCGTCCTCTGTGATGTTACTCTACTGGCTGCTGAATTCCCTGGGTCAATGTATTTCTGCTTACTGTGAATATGTTTCATATTAAAACGTATAAATGATTAGTGAGTATTTCCTAATTTCTTGCGGAGCAAGATGGTTGATGCCCAGGCTTCTTCCGTCTCGATTGCATCTGCTCTCCACCAATTTTCAAAATGTTCGCATTTTTATATCGCCAGCATCAAACTGTCTCACTGGTCCAATGTTGGCAAAACAATAAATTCAATCTCGATTTGCTTTCAGTGACAGAGAGAGTGAAGAAAAGAGAGTGTTGCATGCAACAGTGTGACTGGTCGAGCAAGAGCCATTTCGGGGGCAGGTGCTGTAACAGATATACATAGAGTGTGAGGGAGTAGAGAGAATTGGGAGACGTTTGTCCTGGCAGAGTGAGGAAGGTTATTGATGCTTGTCCTGTATTGAAAGGCATTTCTTCAGATTATCTCACCATCAGGGTGAGCCTTCCAAATGTCTTGTCCACATCTATCACTAATAACACCACAGGGCACATCCCTCAGCTTCTTCAGAATCAGTTTATATGGATCTTGCAAACAACAAGGAGAAACAAACATTGGTACCTTACATATCTAAACCAAAACAGTTGTGCATCCGATTCTCTGCAAAATAGATATGTAAATATCGTGGGTGCTGCAGTAATACTGGATGATTTAAAATTGCATCTAAACTGCGTTAACTAAATGATTACTAATGCTGTGAAAAATACATTTCATAAGTGTATATGAAGTAGGTTGAAGAGTATGTTGTGAACCAAAGTAGAGAGCAGGTTATTTCGGGCGTGGTGTTGTGTGGTCAGAAGTACTAATTACTCACCGTGCTCTGAGGAAGCTATTGGGCAATCGTGACATTAATATGTTGCATTTTACACGGCACCTGCATGCAATATAGGATGTTTGATCATTACACTCAAATATCATGGAAACCCAAAGGCTAGCGGGCGAAGTGAATTTGAAAAATACAATATGACATTTAGTGTGATACAAACATCGGTTGTCAGTGATAGAAATACTGTAAAGTCTCAAAAATACGTACATATCACTAAGTTACAAACACCAAAGAAAGGGAAGGGGACTCACTGATGGTTTACATAAGAAATTAATGATTGCATTAAATCTAAGGAAGCAGCTTCAGAAGAATTCCAGATATTGTGCAAAACTGAACATACAGCGAGATTTACTTTTCTGAAAATAAGGATGAAGAAAGTGTTAAGGAAATCAAAAAGAACATGAATACAAACAAACAGGAAACACAAAGACGGCTTAAGTCTACGATCCATGTACCAAAGAAAATTAAAGTAAGGCCAAATATGGAAATTTGTAAGGTATCGGAGAAATTATTGTGGGGAACAAGGAAATAGCAGAGAGATTAACCAGCTACTTTACATCTGTCTTCAGGGAGAAAGCACGAGGAAATCTCCGTGTAAAGCAAGCAATCACCTGGGACTTGTGGAACTAAAGACATAAAATCAATTCATATCAGCAACAAGGCAGTACTTGAAAATGGAGCTAGATTGATCATTGTTAAGTCTGATGGGCCTGATATACTTCATTTCAAAATGTCAGAAATAAAACAGCATATTAATTCAACTGTCGGTGACTGTGTTTTATTTTACTGTAGATCCTGTAAAGACAATAAGCCCTTGTTGATAACTGGAAGGTAGTAAACATGATCCATCCATGTACACAGGGAAGAAGAAATAATATGGAGAACTGCAGACCAATTAATTTGACATATGTAAGGAAACAGTTAGAATCCATTATATAAGAAGTGATATTGGGTACTTCGAAATGAACAGCAAAGTTGCAGAGTATCACAATGCATTTCTGACAGAGAAATCATGCCTGACAAACTTTGGAATTCGGAGTTATTTCTTGCAGCATAGACCACGGACAACCAGTGGAAGTAGTTTATTTGGATTTTCAGAAGTCTGGTTGGGAAAAAATTCTGGCTGTAACAGCTGCTCCTTTGTTGAGGTATTTTAGGTGTTGAAGGTGATTTCCTCAAATTCCAGGAGCAGCAATTTCTGCTTTGTATGCCGTTGCATTGTTTTGCAACTTTGGGGAAAAAAGTCAAAGCAACAGCAGTTTTAAGAGGGAAAGGAACAGACAGAGGAAGCACATGGTGAGGGGAAGAAACTGACAGGACAGTGTACCTGTACAGTTACTGCCTTTGCAGTTTGAATTCATGTATCGCTAGATATCAGAGTGCATCTAGTAAAATTAACAAACAGTGAAATTTAGAACTGGTTTGGAGAAATTGTTTGGACAATGTCCCCAGCCAGATAAGTGAATTGTTTTAACTGTGTCCTACAGAAAGTCTGCAGAAGTGAGTAGAGTGGATTCTTCCTAAATTATATGTTTTTTTGAGATATATCACTTGATTAATCTTAAAATATAAGCCCTAAATATTAATTTAACCTGGGGCAGTGTTTTGTAGAGAAATAAGACAGTTTTGTTTTTTTGGGTCTGTAGATTGTGAAGGAGCACAAATGGCCTTAGTAGAATCATATGGGCTTCTTGTCAGATGTGTGAGTTTAAAAAGGATTTAAGGGTTTATGCGGATTATATCCGCAATAAATGCTTCTAGTTGCGAAGCCTATCAGATCGAATGGATCGGTTGGAGAGACAGTTAGAGACAATGAAGAATTTGTAGCAGCAACAAACTGTGATGGATGGCAGTTATAGGAAGGGAAGCAAGTCTCAGATGCAGTCACATAGATGGGTTAACTCCAAGAAACATACGAGAGGTAAGCAGCTAGTACAGGGGTCTTCTAGGGCTATCCCCATTTCAAACAAATATGCTGTTTTCGAAAATGACGGGGGAGGATTGGATTCACAGGGGAATGTAGCACGAACAGGCAAGTTTCTGGTATTGAGACTGGGTCTAAAGCAACAAGGAGTACGTCGGATTCCACGAGGTCAATTGTGTTAGGGCTCTCCCTAGTCTCAGGTACAGACAGACGTTTCTGTGGCCAGCAGAGAAAAAGCAGAATGGTTTGTTGCTTCCCTGGATCAAGGATGTCTCAGAAAGGATGCAGAATATTCTCACCGGGGAGAGGGGCCAGCAACAGGTCATTGTCCACATTGGAACCAGTGACATAGGAAGGGAAAAGTTTGAGATTCTGGACGGAGATTGCAGGGTGTTAGGCAGAAATTTAAAAAGGAGGTTCTCAAGAGTAGTAATATCTGGATTACTTCTAGCGCTATAAGCAAGTGAGACCAGTCATAGGAGGATATAGCAGATGAATGTATGGCTGTGGAGCTGGTGTATGAGGGAAGGATTCATATTTTTTGATCATTGGAATCTTTTTTGGGGTAGAAGGGACCTATTCCAGAAGGACGGATTGCACCTAAATTGGACGGGGACGAATATAGTTGCAGGGAGATTTGCTAGAACTGCTCGGGAGGGTTTACTCTAGTAAGGGGGGGGGGGAGGGGGCCAGGGAGATAGTGAGGAAATAGATCAATCGGAGATTGGTACAACTGAGAACAAAAACGAGTCGAACAGTCGGGGCAGGCAGGACTAATAAACGAAACTGCATTATTTCAATGCAAAGGGTCCTAACAGGGAAGACAGATGAACTCAGGGCATGGTTGGGAACATGGGACTGAGATATCATAGCAATTACAGAAACATGGCTCAGGGATGGGCAGGACTGGCAGCTTAATGTTCCAGGATACAAATGCTATAGGAAAGATAGAAAGGAAAGCAGGAGAGGAGGGGGAGTGGCATTTTTGATTAGGGATAGCATTACAGCTGTACTGAAGAAGGATATTCCTGAAAATACATTCAGGGAAGTTATTTGAGTCGAACTGAGAAATAAGACCGGGATGATTTCCTTATTGGTATTGTATCATTGACCCCTTAATAGTCAGAGGGAAATTGAGACACAAACTTGTAAGGTGATCTCAGCTATCTGTAAGAATGTAGGGTGCTTATGGTCGGAGAGTTTACTTTTCCAAACATAGACTGGACCTGCCATAGCATTAAGGGGCTAGATGGAGAGCAATTTGTTAAGTGTGTACAGGAAAATTTTCTGATTCAGTATGTGGATGAATGTACTAGAGAAGGTGCAAAACTTGACCCGCCCGAGGGAAATAAGGCAGGGCAGGTGACTGAGGTGTCAGTGGGGGAACACTTTGGGGCCAGCGATCATAATTCTGTTAGATTTAAAATAATTATGGAAAAGGATAGACCAGATCTAAACGTGGAAGTTCTAAATTGGAGAAAGGCCAATTTTGACGGTATTAGACAAGAACTTTCAAAATCTGATTGGGAGCAGATATTCACAGGTAAACGGACGGCTGGAAAATGGGAAGCCTTCAGAAATGAGATAACAAGAATTTAGAGAAAGTATTTTTCTGTTAGGATGAAAGGAAAGGCTGGTAGGTATAGGGAATGCTGGATGACTAAAAGAAGGTGGCATATGTCAGGTATAGAGAGGAGAGATCGAGCAAATCCTTAGAAGAATATAAAGGCAGTAGGAGGGAAATCAGGAGGGCACAAAAGGGACATGAGATAGCTTTAGCAAGTAGAATTAAGGAGAATCCAAAGGGTTTTTACAAATACATTAATGACAAAATCATAACTAGGGAGAGAATATGGCCCCTCAAAGATAAGCAAGGGAGAAAATGGGGGAGATACTAAACGACTATTTTGCATCAGTATTTACTGTGGAAACGAATATGGACGATATAGAATATCAGGAAAGAGATGGTTACACGTTGAAAAATCACCATATGACAGAGGAGAAAGTGCTGGGTGTCTTGAAACAGGTAAAGGTGGATAAATCCCCAGGACCTGAATAGGTGTACCCGAGTACTCTGTGGTAAGCTAGATAAATGATTTGCTGGGCTTCTTGCTGAGACATTTGTACCGTTGATAGTCACAGGACAGAAGACTGGAGTTTGGCAAATGTGATGCCACTGTTTAAGAAGGGTGGTATGGACAAGCCAGGGAACTATAGGCCAGTGAGCCTGACGTCAGTGGTGGGCAAGTTGTTGGAGGAAATCCTGAGGGACAGGAGTACGTGTATTTGGAAAGACAAAGACTGATTAGGGATAGTCAATATGGCTTTGTGCGTGGGAAATCATATCTCACAAACTTGATTGAGCTTTTTGAATATGTAACAAAGAGGATTGAGAGGGAAGAGCAGTAGATGTGATCTATGTGGACTTCAGTAACGCGTTCGTCAAAATTCTCCATGGGAGACTGGTTAGCAAATTTCGACCTTACAGAATACAGGGACAACTATCCAATTGGATACAGAACTGACTCAAAGATTGAAGACAGACGGTGGAGGTGGAGGGTTGTTTTTCAGACTGGAGGCCTGTGACAAGTGGAGTACCCAAGGATCAGTGCTGGGTCCTCTTTTTTTGTCATTTACATAAATCATTTGGATGCGAGCGTAAGAGGTCCAGTTAGTAAGTTTGCAAATGACACCAAAATTGGAGGTGGAGTGTTTAGTGAAGAGGGTTATTTCAGGTTACAACAGGATGTTGACCAGATGGGCCAATGGGCTGAGAAGTAGCAGATGGAGTTTGATTCAGATAAATGCGAGATGCTGCATTTTAGGAAAGCAAATTTTAGCAGGACTTATACCATTTAATAGTAAGATCCAAGGGAGAGTTGCTGAACAAAGAGACCTTGGAGTGCAGGTTCATAGCTCTTTGAAAGTGGAGTCGCAGTTAGATAGGATAGTGAAGAAGGCGTTTGGTATGCTTTCCTTTATTGATCAGAGTATTGTGTATTGGAGTTGTGAGGTCATGTTGCGGCTGTACGGGACACTGGTTAGGCCACTGTTGGAATATTGCGTGCAATTCTGGTCTCCTTCAATTCGGAAATCTGTTGTGAAACTTGAAAGGGTTCAGGAAAGATTTACAAGAATGTTGCCAGGGTGGGAGGATTAGAGCTATAGAGAGAGGCTGTACAGGCTGGGACTGGTTTCCCTTGAGCGTCAGAAGCTGAGGGGTGACCTTATAGAGATATACAAAATTATGAGGGGCATGAACAAGGTAAATAGACAAAGTTTTTTTTCCCTGGGTTCCGGGAGTCCAGACCTAAAGGGCATAGGTTTAGGTTGAGAGGAGAAAGATTTTGGGCAGCACGATGGCACAGTGGTTAGCACTGCTTCCTCACAACTCCTGCCACAGGCGACTCTCTGTGTAGAATTTGCACATTTTCTGCGTGTGTTTCCTCCCAGAATCCAAAAATGTGCAAGTTAGGTAAATTGGAAATGCTAATTTGCCCAGAGAGTTAGGTGAAGGCGAATGGGTCTGGGTGGGTTGCGCTTCAAAGGATCAGTGTGAATTTGTTTCCACTCTGTAGGCAATCTGATGTAAATGTAAGAGAGACCTAAGGGGCAACATTTTCACACAGACAGTGTTACGTGTATGGAATTAGTTGCCAGAGGATGTGATGGAGGCTGGTACAATTGCTGCATTTTAAAGACATTTGGATGGATATATGAATAGGAAGGATTTGGGGGGATATAGCCGGGTCCGGGCAGGTGGAACTAAATTGGGTTGGGATTTCTGCTAGACATGGACGGATTGGACTAAAAGGTCATTTTTCATAAGGTACATCTCTATGACTCTATAACTCACAGAGTGAGATCGTAAATGCAATTAGTTTGAATGGTAATTAAAGGAATACGTGTAAAAGGAAAGTTAAAGTTAGGTTGGACTTTGTTTAAGGGAATCGGAATATAGAGGTAAAGACATCATGAAGCAGTTGCATAGAGTGTTGGTGAGAGTGTCCCTGAGGTATTGAGTGCAGTGTTGGTGACCTAATCTAAGAAAGAGTACACTGGTCACAGAGGATGTGCAATGGACATTCTCCAGATTAATTCCTCAGACGACAAGAGTTTCTTGCGAACTCTACAGTTTCAAAGCATGAGAGGTGATCGCTTTGAAATTTCAAAAATCGATGATACATGTAATGAGGTAGAAATAAACAGGATGTTTCTCTGGCTGTCTACTTTATATTTAAGGGAAATAATGACAGGATATGGGATATGCCATTTAAGACCGCAATAAGGAGGAAAGTCTTCCCTCAGAGGGGACTGACTAACACAGAGGCATGGAAGGCTGCTGGCAGGGCAAGGTTAAGGAGAATCCCCAGATATTCCTAACGTATATCAAGTGGAACAGAACAACCAGAGAACATGTAGGGCCTATTAGTGACTTGCCAAGTTGTATCCAAACTCAACTTCATCGTAGAAGTCTGTTTTTGTGACTGGAGCCCAAATTCCCCCTGGTGTACCACAGAGATCAGTTCTGTGTCCCTTATTATTTGTGGTATTCATAATTGATGTGAATGTGAATTGGGTAGGGGGAGTGTGATAAGTAAGATTGTGTTTGACACAAAGATTGGCCGGGTGGTTGGCAGTGAGGACGAAGGTCTTATGTTACAAGAAGATACAGATGGAATGGTCAGATGTTCAGATCAATGGCAGATGGAATGTAACCCTGATAAATATGAGGTGATACACTTTGGAAGAAGGAATCATTTAGGGGAATACTCAAAGAATGGCACTACACTAGGAAGCGCAGAGGGTGCCTCTCCACACATTTCTGAATGTGACTGGATATGATAATTGATGAGTTCAGCATGGCTGTAGATAAAGCCTTTATTCATTGACCCAAAGATTATACGAATTCTATATGGCACTTTGGTGAGGCCAAATGAAACATTGTGTGCAGTTCTGGGAGCCACATTACAGGAAGGGTGTGATTGCACTGGATGAGGAGCAGAGGAGTTTCACCAGGGTGTTCCCTGGGATGGAGCAGATGAGCTGTGGAGAGAGGCTGGATAAGCTTGAGTTATTTATTTTGGAGCAGAGGAAGTTGAGTGGGTAAGTAATTCAGGTTTAATATTACAAGGGGCATGGACAGGGGGAATAAACAACAGCTGTCCTTTTTAGTCAAAGTTTCAGCTTCCTTACAGTCTAAAAACAGGAATGGAGAATGGAGAACAGAGAAACATGACACAACTACCTCACTTCTGTCTTCACAGTAAAATACATAAACAAAGCCTTCCCATCAATAGGAGAAAACCGGAGTGCAATGAGAAAATGATATTGAATGAAATTAGTAAATCAACTAATTTGGTGAGGTAATTGGAACTGAAAATAATGGGCATAGAAAAAATCAAAAAAATCAATGGGAAACATATTTGAGAAACTGACTGGTAGATTAATTACAGAAAAAAACAATAGAGACACTGAAGTTAGATTTTCAGCAAGAATTTTAATAGAGTCCCAAGCCTAGGGCGCAAAGTAAAAGCACATGGGATGGGGCGGGGCGGGGTGGTAATATATGAACATGGTGTTAAAGTGGGAGTGTTGACAGGAAACAATGAGTAGGAATAATGGGATGGTTTACAGTTTGGAAGGCTCGTGAGGCACCGCAATGATTGGTGCTGGGGCGCCAGATATTCACAATACATCTCAAACATCTCGTTGAGGGAATCAAATACAAAGTTTCCAAGTCTGCTGACGGAACTAAGATTTTGAAAAGTGAAGAGGATGTGAAAAAGACTTCAAGGTGATTGAAACAAATGGAGTGAATGAGTAAATATATGACAGATGAAGAGCAGTGTGGATAGGTGTGATGTTGTCTTCTTTTTTGGGAAACACTAAAATGGAAGCCAATCATTCAAAAAGGGAGTGATTAAGAAATGTCGATCTATAAAGGGAACTGCAGTCTTTTTTATGGTTTGGACAGACCTCTGAGGGCAGAGAGTTCTGAAGACAGAAACCAATACTGGGAATACATTGGCACGCTGACCAGTTTACGCTGACCCACCAAGTGGGAAGCTGTAACATTGAAAAGGATCTGTGGTACACCAGTCCCTGAAAGCAATACTGCAGGAGCAGAAAGCAGTTAGGAAGATAAATCGGGTGTTGACCCTCATTTCAGGGGGACTTGAGTTCAGGAATAAGGGTGTGGAGTATGGTGTAGAAGTAACGGGTCAGCCATCATTATATTGAATTGGATGGCAAACTCGACAGACCAAAGGGACTACCGCAGTTCCTATTTTATAGCTTCACAAGGTTAATCACATTAAGGGATGTGTACAGTGTGTGGGGAAAGTGCATTGAGGCGATGTTCAGACATTAACTAGAGTGGGGCAGGATCAATGTGCTGTACGGCCTATTCCATTCCCGATGTTTCTGTGCGGTCTGTGGGAAAGCTCTGTAAATGTTGTCACAAGTTCGCCGATGTTAGGAAGGGGGTCTCTGCAGGCTCAACAGGACTGTGTTTCCCGTTCCATTTTCCATACTGAGGCTGGGGCTGGGTGTTCTGTCCGGTTTTATCCTTTAAGACCTCGGAGCAGTTTGATAAAATAGAGTGTCTTGCTTGGCCTTTTCAGAGACCATTGAAGAGTTTATCACATGTCTGTGTGTCTGGTGTCACATTTAGGCCAGACCAGGAAAACACGGGAGATTCACTTCCTGAAAGTACATTGGAAAAGCAAATTGGTGTTAACAATCGATATTGACTTCAAGGTCACTGTTACTAACACCAGATTTGATATCTCGATATTTTATTAATTGTTTGTAACTTCCACCAGCTGCCACAGCATTGGCCTGGTCTGGATTATTAATCCAGTGACTTTTCCAAAACAGCATCATCTCCACACGGGGACCTATTGGAAACCAGACTGAGCAAGTTATGTCTGTGCTGCTTGACAGCTCCATCAAAAAGAACTCTCAATTTGACTATCGTGACGAGACTGAGGGCGTTGTAATTAGTCAGATTGTAATTAATCCCCGTTTAGGAACTGGACATAGCTGAGTCATTTTCCACATTGCCAGGGAGATGTCAGAGTTAGAGTTGGAAGGAGACAGTTTCCCAGGGACACGGCTTGTTGTGCAGCACAAGTCTTCAGTCATTTTGCAGGAATGGGGTCAGGGCCCATTGCCTTTGCCGTATCTAATGTGTTCAGCTGTTTCTTCATGTCACATGCAGCGAATCGAATTGGTTGAAAACTGGCATCTGTGATTCTGTGAGCATCATGATGACGGTGAGTTGAATCATCGACTCAACACACCTGGCCGAACATGGCGCAGATACTAATTCTTTGTTTTTTACACTGAGGTGCAGAGCTGATCCATTGATAGAATGGGAACAATTGTGGAGCTCACTCCACCTGTTAGTTGTTTAATCGTCTATCACGATTTTTGGCTAGATGTGGCAGGCTGCAGATGTTTCATCTGGGTGTATTGACCTTGTGACAATTTCTCTCTCTCGATCATATGATTTGGTTTCATTTGATTTGATAGGATTCATTGTCGCATGTATCTAAGTAGAGTGAAACTCTTTATTTTATACACAGTTCTGGCAGATCATAGTGAGAGTTGGAGCTGCCTTTTTTAGAGACATGGAGTGGCCGAAATTTAAACGTCTATTTCAACTGTCTGTTTTTGAAGAGCCACAAAATAGCCAGAAATTAAAATAGATTGCTTCAGCATTAGTGAAAAACGGCCTTTGAGAAGACAATTATTCCAAGGCAAAAGAAAGGATAATCTGAGTCGCAAGATTCTGAAACAGGCCAACATAATGATAAAGAAAGTTCCTTTTTTTAAAAAAAATGATGATTTGTAACAGAACACGGATGAAATAATGAAATTGTAGCACAAAAACTTTGAAGAATCACTACAAAAGAATACTTATTCTGATCTCAGTAAGGATTTTTTCACCCACAAAAACAGCTACTCAGGTTATCTTTCAGAAGCCAGCTGCGCCTTTGAAACTATTTACAATAGTAATAAGTTCTAGTTAAATATTTGGCAAATAATCATGGACACAGATTTCAACGCAATTATAAAACCTTAAAGACATGCCTGGCATGTTTTGTCTAATTCGATAAGAAAAGGGTTAACAGTAGAAATAATAATAATAATAATAATAATAATAATAATAATAACAACAACAACAATAATAATAATAACAATAATAATAATATGCATTTTGTAACAGAATCAACTTTTTAATGTAAACTGTGATCACGGAATTTGATAAGAGATAGCCTGCCCATTGGAGAATACAATTCATGCAATCCATCAAGATAAACAATGAGGAGTATGACTAAAAAGAGCTCAGCCACAAACTTTGGAATGCATTATAGAAAGATCTTAAGGACTAGATATAACAAAAATCGTTAAACATCCGAAACAAATAAGAACCTCGGGCTGTCCATGTGAGTGTCCATCATTGATCAGTTGTTTTACAAGATGAGTTCTGCAGAAGGAGAGTGGAGGGGACACTGACAAAGTTGTGTACGATCATTGCAACACAGAACGTATAACAATACTGTCTTTTTACTGTAAAATCGAAGTGTATCATTTATTTGCCTTCTGATCTGAGCTACAGATTAGGGGAACGATTGTCTTCTCATGTCAAAGCCAGTTTCGAGGAAGATCCTTTGGTATTCTCCCAGCATTAAGCAGGTTTTGCTTGAATTAAAGTCCATTCCGTGCCTGTGTCCTGTCTGCCTCCAGAGTCTTTGTCCCTAGCTGGGGAATCTCGCTCCTACAATAAACAAGGACATACAGATCAGAGGCATACAAGCTACACCAGAAAGGGCATGCAATAGGCAACATCAATATAAGCAAGATCAGCATAATTTGAAGTTAGACAGTCCATTCCTTAGTTTAATAATAGCTGGGAAAATGCTGTTCATGAGCCGCTGGTTTGTGTGTTCAAGCATCTGTATTGTCTGCGTAATGGAAGAGATTGTAGGAGATCCAGGGTGCGATGGGTCTTTGATAATGTTATCAGCCTTTCCGCGGCAGTGAGCTGTGTAAATGGTGACAATGGATGGGACGTTGGTTTCCGTGATGGCATGGGTTGTGCACACAACCTTCTGTCATTTCTCTTACTGTCCTGGGCAAGGCTGTGGTCACACAAGGCCATTATGCACGTAGATAGTTTGCTTTCAATGGTGCACTTGTAGACATTGGTGTAGGTCCTTTTGGACATTTCAAATGTCTTGAGGTGCCAGAGGAAGAAGAGACGTTGTTGTGCCATCTCGACTGTCACATCGTCACTCCAAGCAACTTAATGCTTTCCACCCTTTCAACTTCAGTTCCATTGATGCAGATGGGGGCATGTTCTCCTCCTTTCTTTCTGAAGTCATTGATCAGTTGGTTAGTTCTGCCAACGTTGAAAGAGAGGTTGGGCTCAGTGCAGCACATCACCAAGTCCTCTATTTGTGTTCTGTATTTTGACTTGCCATCATTACATATCTGTACTACTATGGTGGTGTCATCAGTGAAACTGTAGATGGTATTCGTTCAAAATTTGGCTATACAGTCGTGGGCGTACAGGGAGTATAGTAGGACACATCCTTTGGGTTTTCAATGTTGAATGTTATCATGGAAGAGACGCACTTACCTATTTTCACTGCTTGTGTACTGTAGGTCAGAAAGCTGAGGATCCAATTTCAGAGGACGGAGCCAAGACTAAGGTCAGGGAGTTTTGTGATTATTCTGAATGGAATAATGGTGTTGAAGGTGAACCTATAGTCAATGAGCAGGAATCTGACGTAGGTGTCCTTGTTGTCCAGATGTTCCAGGTATATGGCACCTGCTATGGACCCATTCCACTGGTAGGAAAATTGTAGGGGATCGAGGCAGGCTGGGAGACTGGAACTGATGTGGGCCATGACTAGCCTCTCGAAGCACTTCATGCCGCCCCTCAGTCTCCTGCGCTCTAAAGAGAAATGTCCCAATTTATCCAATCTCTCCCTATGATTCAGACCTTTGAATCCTGGCAACATCCCTGTAAAGTTCCAGTTTAATACCATCCTTCCTATAGCAAGGTGACCAAAACTGAATACAATGCTGAACGTGGAAATATTTGGAACTGTAAGTTTTACTCTGCTGCCAATTATTATGCTTCTTTGATATTGTTTTATTTTTTGTGTTCTTCTGAAATCTTATTAATCATTGAATCCTCTGATAGAAATCCTCTCGGGTGAACGTCCTCCTGACTGCTTGAATTTGAATCAATCTATTTTGTTTGGATAGATATTTTGAGGCCGCTGTATATCAGAACACAGGAAGAGATGATGGATGATTGTGCATTGTCTGTCCTTTACTGGACCAGCTTGTCTCTCCAGGAACCTAAAGCTTTTATTGTGGGTCAGAGTACCTCAAAATTGTTATATCACAGAAGGAAGCTATTCAGCCGATTGTAGGTCCATGCACATAGAACATTACAGCTCAGTACCTACAACACCCTTCAGCACTGCCGACAGATCCACCGACCTTACTGTCAACCGTAAATTTATTAACTCATCCTACTATATGCTCATTAAGGTCATTTTCAAAAGGACAAACAACAGTCACTCCAAAGCAGATCCTTGCGGTATACCACTAGCAATTAAACTCCAGGATGAACATTCCCCATCAACTACCACCTTCTGTCAGTTGTCAGCTAGTTGATTTGTGATCCAAACGTCTCCATATTTTCTGGGAGAATGTAATGACTGTAGATGTTTGAGATCAGAGTCGAGAGTGTGGCGCTGTAAATGCATAACAGGTCAGGCAACATCCGAGGAGCGAGGATAAAATGAAGACTGCAGATGCTGCAGACCAGAAAGCTGATTCCCGATGAAGGGCTAACAAGAGAAACATTAACTTGCATGCACCTTGGACGCAGTCTCATCTGTTCTGCTTTTCCAACACCACACTCTCCATAATTTCATCAATAGCCTGCCATGGGGGATGTGATCAAACGCTTCACTGAAATCCATATACCACACTTTACCCTCATCCACCTGTTTGGTCACCTTCTCAATGAACTCTGTAAGATTTTTGAGGCATGACATGCCCTTCACAAAACCTTGTTGACTATTCCGAATCAAATGATTCTTTTCTAGATGATAGTAAATCCTATCTCTTATTATCCTTTCCAACACTTTACCCACAACCAAAGTAAGACAGATATACAATTACCAGGGTTGTCTCTTCTCCATTTCTTGAGCAATGGGACAACGTTTGCTGTCCACCAGTCTTCTGGTACTATTTCTGTAGACAATGGCCATTTAAAAATTCCAACAGATGGTTGTGTAAACTCCTCCCTAGCTTCTCAGAGAATCCTAGGATAAATTCCATCTGGCCAGGGGACCTATCTATTTTCACACTCTCCAGAACTGCTAACATCTCCACGTTCCGAACTTCAATCCCGTCTTGTCTAATAGCCTGTATCTCAGTATTGGCCTCGACAGCATTTTCTTTTTCCATTGTGAATACTGATTCAAATATTAATTTGCAGCCTGTCCCATCTCCTCAGACTCCACACACAACTTAACACTACTGTCCTTGATTGCCATTAATCTTCATTTGGTCATTCTTTTATTCATGACATACTGATAGAAAGCTTGAGGGTTTACCTCGATTCTACTTGACAAAGACTTCTCATGCTCACTCGGCCACAGCAGCCTCACTCGGCCACTTCCTCCTTTCCTGACACGTATAAACTTATCAAGGACACACAGTAGCTATTGTTTGAAAAAGCTCCACACTTAAATTGTACCCATCCTCTGCAGTTTCCTTCCCTATCCTATGCATCCTAAAACCGTTCCTAATCGCATCATAATTGCCTTTCCCCCAGCTATAACTCTTGCCCTGCGGTATACACCTGTCCCTTTCCATTGCTAAGGTAAACATAACTGAATTATTGTCACTATCAGCAAAGTGATCACCTACCTCCAAATATAACACCTGGTCTGATTCATTACCAAGGACAAGATCCAATTTGGCCTCATCCCTTGTTGGCCTATCTACATACTGTGTTAGGAAACCATTCTGCACACATTGGACAAAAACTGGCCCATATAAAGTAATTGAACTGTAGCATTTCCAGTCAATAGGTGGAAAGATAAATTCTTCCATAACAACTACTCTGTTACTTTCGCTCCTATCAGTATCATCTTTGTAATCTTTTCCTCTATATCTCTGGAACTTTTCAGAGGGCAATAGAAAACTGTCAACAGGGTAGTCTCTCCGTTTTTGTTTCTAACCTCTTCCCATGCTACCTCAGTACACGAGTCCTTATCAGGCATTCTTTCTAATTATTTAGAAATTCTCACGGACTGTAAGGCCTTTATCGAGTGCCACACGGTTTGACCACTGTGCAGATACTGGCTGTGGTCCCAGATCATTTATCGCCAACAATATCATACAGCTGATTTGCTGATAGTTAAACAGAGTCTAAAAGACCAAGTGATTTTTTTTTCTACAGTGAGAAGGTGATTTAATTTAAATAGACTGGGTGAACAACAGCAGGAACTGAGTACCCCCTCAGTACTGAGATACTGTGCCAGAGAATTTCTATGAGGTGGATCACTGACAGAGGGGAAATCAGCATCTCAGCTGTGGGCCAAATAATGATTGAGAAAGATTGCGCACCACTTCCGTGATTTTGTAATACACATTTCAATTTATGTAGCTCAATATCATGAGTGTGTCTTTTTTTTTGATACTTCCCATAGTTTAGTACGGACAGAAAATTTTGTCCCCGTATTTTGTGTTCAATAAACAAATTTTACTCCTCATTCCTCACTTTAGATGTATCCTTGAATCGGTTCTTCATATGAGTTATAAAGAGTAACATTCCAATATTGTTGACTGAGGAATATTATTGTCCCTCCCTCCAGTCTGAGCTGCCATGTCCCCCAGTTCTCTCGGTTTTCTGTCTCCTCCACAATGCCATAACCACACTGTAATTGAAGTCCAGTAAATGACATTTCCTCACAGTTCACTAACATCGATCACATCAATAACACAGGCTTCATCTGACTCTCTCTGAACCTGGAATAACAATCTGAATTGCATTTGTCACGTTCAATTCTGTGTTAACATAACCATGCCATTTGTCTGTTACAACCCCACGTTTCTGAGACACACATTCCCCTCAGATCATGAACTATCAAAATTGTCTCAATGTCTAATTGAAATTATGATGCTTGATCAATAGTTCCAGGATGTATGTTTCTATTTATAATCAGAGACGCACGTTTACGTTCTGATAAACTGAAGGCATTTCTCCTGCATCCAAGACAGATTGAATGGTTACTTTCAATGGATCTACCAGCCTCAAGATTTGTTCCATCAGTCACCCTCACATCACCTATCCAGAAAATGTCAGTTTGAATCATTGCTTTGAATTTTAATAAAACAACATTGAATTGAAAGGCGTTGGCTGGAGCTATTTGTTCAGTGACTGTGATTGATGTCAGTCTCTGTGGATCCGAGATGTGTCACTGGAGGGCTTGCCTCTTCTATTATTTAAGGACCCAGTTCAATGTGTTATCACAGTATGGGCGGGAGCATCATCGACTGGACTAACAGGGATCAGCAGCTCGAGAGACGGAGGGGGAGAGATCAGAATCTGAGAACATTAGACTGGAATATTACAACAGACAGGAGTTTATCCTCGGGCCTTTACTACCTTTCTCGGCCTTGGATATCATTAGCATCACGGATCGAAGATATCCTTTGGATTATTCAAGGTGGTTACTATCCCATCCTCGCTATAGTTGGTGTTCTTGGTAAGTCAATCCATCTGCCCATTAAACTGAGTTGAACTGAGTTGCTGTTCATATTAAAATTTTAAAATTTGGAGGTCATCATTTTCAGATCAAGTCAAAGATTTTATTCCTTACTGATTATAACTAGCTGAAAATGTGTTGCTGAAAAAACGCAGCAGGTCAGGCAGCATCCAGGGAACAGGAAATTCGACGTTTCGGGCATAAGCTCTTCTTCAGGAATCATTATAACTAGCAAAGTACTATCCACAACCTACTCAACAATATGCGAGGAGAAACCAGACTGTTCTTAAACTCCATGATCTTTTTTCTCCATTCAGATTTACATTTCTACATATTGTCCCCACTCACCAATCCTGCCCAGGACCACTATCAGGATATTTCAGGCACATTCTCAGCCTCAATGCAACTACTGAATAATCCATTGTTTGTGCCTTTGGAAAATCCAGCTATAACCGTTTCAAGTCCCTTCTAACTATGCTTACGTCACAACATATTAGCACTTGAGATAGTTACTTTGTCCTCTCCTCAGAATCTGTCAGATGGACAGGCAGTGCATGGTGGTCAAGTCATTGACTCATCATCAAGTGGCACAGAATAATAATCTTTTGGTGTCTCATGAAGGAAGTTGATGGAATGCAAACGAAATCATCACTATTTGTTTTAAACAGAAGCCTATCTGTTTGCCTAATGTCCTGTAGAGAAGTTCATGGGTCATCCTTCCCTGGTCAGGTCTCTGTGTGACTGCAAACCCACACCAATGTGGTTTACTCTTTATTATTCTGTGAAACAGCTGAATCAGCCACTCAGTTCAAGATCAGCGTAACATACTGGTCTGACCAGGGCTGCACACATCCCATGAGAGCAGAACAAAAGGAAAGATAGCTCCCTTCCTCTGACTGATTTCTAAGTTCCTGCAAGTAAGTTCCATTCAGGTAGGTGACCATTCCCTGTTTCAAGTGAATTCTTTCTGATTGAGTATCCCTCTGAACATGATATACATTTCCATCGTCACCTCTGGTGATGACTGACGCAAAGATGTAAGAAACTTCAAAATTCCACATCATTCGCAGTGTAGTGAGAAGGAATGGCTTTTTATACCACAGGAAAGAAGCTGAGACAGCTAAGTGAGGGAACAGAATTATTGTGATCAACCCTGAGAGTGTTGTTGAGATAGTATTTGGGGTATTGTGCACAGATTTTCTCTCCTTTTTAAGGAATAATCCTCTTGGCAGAAAGAGTGTAAAGGAGTTTCACCAGACTAGTTTTTGGGATGATTGTACCATCGGGTGTGCATGAGGATTAATCTGTAGTGCTTTGAAGAATAAGAGATGATTGCATTGAACCTTAAGGTGATGGACAGTCACTCATTATATTCCAAACAGACACTATAATACGGTGATAAATTCCATGTTTTGTTTTACTTGGTTTACATGATTCTCGATGGCTTAAAAGACTCTGAGAACGTTCCTCTCACTCCACGCCCCTTCCCATTTCGATTGAGAGATAGAGAGGGCCAGTCTTTAACTAAACTCTTCCAACATTAATACAGTGCATTTGGTGTGTGATCATACATAGAACTTCACGTTATCCACCATCCCGACAGGAGCCACAATACCTTCACTCTAAAACAGTTAACTATCCTCACCAGCTTCTGACCCCCACGGAGAACATGGGTCTGTCTTCTTGGAGATGGAAGATGCCTCCTTAAAGCTTGGCATAAAACATTTGGCTTCCTTCCTCACTGCCGGCAAAACATATTAAAGTATCATTTGTTCCACAGGCAATGGAGCCACGAGGAACACTGTGAGCAATCGATGAATGCATTCTCTGCTCCATTCGTTTTCCAGGATGGAGCATCAGTGACACTCTCCTCTTCCTGTGTAAGTGTCTCGATGGGTGAATGGTCTCCTCCTGGTTTTAAAGAACAGGTTTAGGGGTCTTACTGAATTCTGCCTGTTCCTGCTTAACAGCTCAATGTACTGACCAGACGCATCCTCTTCCTGTGGAACAGGCAGGAGGATTGAATGGGCTGTCCCTCTTCTTGTTCAGTCATTTCGATGGCTGAATGGCCTCCACATATCCGGGTGTAACCAGCTTGAGATGCTGAATGAGCTCCTCTTTTAACTGTGGAAAGGTGCAGTGCCTCGCAGCACTGTTACATGAATGTTACCGACACTTTAACAGCACTAACGTGAATGTTGTTTGGGTCTTGCTGAGTATAGACACAGACTGGTTTAGGAGCTGAATGGGGACAAATAGTTCTGAATATTGTGTGATCTTCAGTGATCAACCTGCTTCTGATCTTGTGATAGATGGGGGGCGCCGGGAGTGGGGGCATATTGACGTTGACGAAAAAGCTCAAGATTTTTGTGCTGATGAAGTTAATCTGAGGATCACCTGAACGGATGTCCCGGGACTGAGAGGATTGTCGACCACCGACAACAAACATCTTCCTTTGTGCTCTGAAGGATCCCAACCAGTGGGGAGGTTATACCTGATTCCCATGAAGCTCAAATAAGTAGGTGGTCCCGATAACATCCTCAGTCAACTACTGCCTTGATATCAAGGCATTCACTCTTTCCTGAGGCCCTGTGTTCACCTTTTGTCCATATCAATAGGTGACGACGTACGTGTAGAGAGTGTTTTCCGCTCAAAGAGGGTAATCAATGTCAGGACTTATCTGGACTGGAGAGTTGGGGAGCTACGTCACTGAAAGTATTTAAAGAGGTGGTACATGGATTTTAGACCTGTCAGAGAGCTGAGGGTGTGAAGAATTAGGCATTAAGGAGGAGTTAATGCAAACAGTAGATCCGCCATGATCGTATACAATGTCTTGACCGTCCGAATTACCTATTTCTGTTCCTTATGTTTTCATTTTCTGTAATTTCAAAGTAAGTGGCTGTAATTTTCCTGGATGTTCTGTTATTGAATTTTGTAATCAGAGAGAGCAAAGCACTTTTGAGTCATCTCTAAGTGAGGTGTAGAGCTTTATTCATAATGAATCCTGGTCTAGACCAAGACCAACAAATGAAGCACAAGTTGCAGAGAGGAGACAATCTGTGAAGAGACCAGAGGCGTCTTTCGAACCCAGCCTGGATTTCGAAATAACATTTTCCAATCCGTATCAATCTGTGTGTGACAGTTGTGAAGGATTGTTTGAGATCTTGTGTTACTGTGGACCAGGTATTTGGAGCAAGTGGCCCCCATCTGCACCTTACAGGAGCTGTGAGAGGCTGAATGCACCATAGCAACACAGGATTATGCAGCACGAGTGGGTCATCAGGCACTTTGTCACTCCTTACCATGCACGATGATCTGATTAAGGTCTCAGCAGCACTTTTCTGTCAGTGTCCCATTTTCCTACATTCATTTGTCTTTCAAATGTCTAACAATATCCAGGCATCACAAACTTCTGGGGAAGGAATTCACACGTTAACAACCCTTTGAAAATCTCTTGTTCGTGTTCTGACCAATGTTGGAAGGTCACCCATGTCTTTTCCCACTCCTCTATTGGTGAAAGCCAATTTTAAATGTAACCAGTTGAGTGCTGTGTCCAATGATATAAGTATCAGACTGGGTAATTTTCTAGAAAAATCTGAGACACAGAAAGTTGAACTCTGAACAAATGTTAAAATGATAGAGTGTCTCAAATGTTTTTTTCTGCCTTTGAAGTTATTCTTCTCACACAAATGTCTGGGAATGCGGATTTCTTCCGGGAACAGTTGGATTTGGCTGACTTTTCTTTTCTTCGAGCTATGCATAGATTCCTATGAATCCTCATCAGGAATCCTCCACGAGTTGTTAAGATGACCCAGGGATTTTCTGGTCGCACATCTTGTTGTCAGGCAGAACACAGTCAGAGAGAGAGACCAATTGGCTGTTGTTCCTGAGGCAGGTAATATTTTTCTCCCATTCTGTGTGGAAAAATACAATATTGTCAACTGAACACCAAATTGGACCATATGCACTTTCCATGTACATTCTCTGGAATGGATGATAATAGACTGTATGTTGTATGCAGCATCATTGCTGTTGTTATGCACAGTGCCTTTCATCAGCAAAAGAAAAAAATGTGCCCGCTTTATAATTTGATGACATCTTTATATGCGTCTGCATAATTTTTAAAAATAGCTTGATATCTTCATAATATTTATGTTAATACCAATGCATCTCATTCAAAAAAATATTATCTAGCTTTAGTCTCCTTAACAAGAGAAAATGTTTAGCCAGCCAAAACACGTCTCTGAAAATCGTGGTTCAATAAGATTTTCAATCTAAGTTCTAAACAGATAATCCCAGATAACAAAAGGCCTTCATTTCAGAATGAGTTAAGGGAAGCATCTTTGAGCATCTTTGAAAGGAACTTTGTAGTTTAGAGGATCAAAACTGCACCCAGTGGATCAGATGTGGTCTCAGCAATGCCCTGTACAGATACAGTGAAACATTCCTGATTAAACCCAATACCCGTTGCCACAAACAGCATCATTCCACTTACCTTCCGAATCACTTGCTGCATCTGCAGACAGACTTCATATGATTCATGTACCAAGAAGATGAAAAACATCTGCATCACAGAATTCTGCAATCTCTCTCCATTTAAATTGTTCCCAACTGCAATAGACAACTCACATTATATTATTTCTGCTGAGGGTATGCTCACTAACCTTCCCTGTCTACATCATAATGCAGATTCACTACCTCCATTTGAAGATAAATTGAATGATCATTTTGGTGTACAAGGTAGTTCGGCTTTGATCCATTCAGTCCCTTCATCCAGATATTTGACATAGACTGTTGATCATTGCTGACCCCACAGTGATCTCTGAGGCAAAACTAGTTACAGTTTTGTGTTAAAAAAATCATAAACCTCAACTGTCTATTTACTGTCAGTGACAGCATCCTTGTTCCTGCGCAGCACTTCAGGCGGGTTGAATGGCCTCCTCCTGGGCTGTGTAATGTTCTCAACGAGCTGAATTACTTCATTCTATATTCCTGCATAATTCGTTAGGGGGCAGAATCTTCTCCTCCCGTCTCATTGAAACGATCCAGTCTGGCTGAATGGGATGGTCCTATACCCTGTAATCGCATTGAGGGAACAATTCATGGTGTAGGGACAGCAGTATATCTCTGTAACTACATCGAGGGTGGATTGAGGGAACAACATATGGGTTAGGGACAGCAGTATACCTCTGTAACAGACTTGAGGGCTGAATTTAGGACACAACACATGGGTTATGGACAGCAGTATATCTCTGTAACAGCATCGAGGGGTGGATTGAGGGAACAACACAAGTGGTAGGGACAGCAGTATATCTCTGTAACGGCCGGCAGCATGGATTGAGGGAACAGCACATGGGCTAGGAGCAGCAGTTAGCCATTTGGCAGCAACATTCAGAATGCTCAAGACTGATCCGAATGTTCTGACATTCTGTCTCCGCTCTGTTCCCAATAAACATTGACTCTCCTGTCCGGCAAAGATCAGTCAAGCTCAACCTAGAATATCTTCATTGACCTTCACTGCTCCCTGAGGATGAGTTCACCACAGATAGCACAACAGTAAAGGGAAAGGGGTATCCTTCTTTCGTTGTGGGATCCATTTTTTAAAAAAAACTGTGTTAACCTCATATCAAATCACTGCCCATTTTCGGATATAGTGGTACAATAACTAGGAATTGACATTAACCATTTTGCCCTCCAATCTTTTCCCACATTACCACTGACTGTTTCCAATCGAATATGCTGCTGCTGCTGTCTCAGGAAGAGAATACCGGAGAGCATAACACCACACGAGAATTAAAAAAGGAGCAGAATTAGACCATTTGGCCTATCGAGTCTGATATACCATTCAGTCATTTCTAATATGTTCCTCAACATCATTCTCGTAACTTCTATCTAGAATCCTTGATCTGCTTATACATTATTTACTTGTGTCTTAATGGCACTCGTGTCTGTGTCTTAATGTGTATTTATGTGTGTGTGTGCGTGTGTGTGCGTGTGTGTGTATGTCCATATGCTTGTCATTTGTGTATTTGTGTGACTATATTTGTCTGTCTTTGTATCAGCCTCTGTGTTTCTTTCTGTGTTTGTGTCTATTTGTGTGTGACGGTATATGTCTTTGTGTGCTTCTCCGTGTGTGCATGCTTATCGCCTTGTATGCATTTTGCATGTTAGTTTATTGTGGTGTTTACCAATACGTCTGTGTATTTCATTGCCCACATCTCTGTGCAATGGGATATCTGTTCTGTGATTGAGAGAGATGAGTTTGGAACTGACAGTAGGTTTGAATTGAGAATTTTTCTTCACTGAACACTGCACGTTATTCGGTTGGTGGGATGTGGATGTTTCCGAATCTACACACAAGGCCTCCAGGTCCTCTCCAGAGCTCTCCAGGGTCCTCCCCACATATCAGGGTAGGGGGATGAGGAAACGGATATCCGTCACTCCACCACCCGACTTGGACCTTTCTGACCTATTCCAGGCTGTTTCTCCTGGAATGGGAGAAAGGGAGGGAATGAGAGAGGGTGGGAGTGGATGGCCCTGCTGTTAGTGCCGAGGTAGTTAAGGTGTGACATTGTGAGGTAGCCAGAGGGAGTCTGTCCACAGTGTTGTATCCATGCGGTGTTATTAGTGTGCGGGGCTATTGCGTCAGGAACAGAAAATGTGGGGGAGGGAAGGCGCTGAATTCAACAGGGAGAGTGGGCGTGCTTGCATCTTATTTGGAGATAGATCGTGAGCCTTGGTTGAGGGTAGGTGCTATAACAGATACACAGTGAGTGTGAGGGAGCAGTGAGAATATACAGTGACACTTATCCTGACAGACCGGGGTGGATATTGATGCTTGTCCTGTATTGCCGGACATTTCTTCAGGTCATCTCAGTATCGAGGTGAGCCTCTCCGAATGCCTTATCCAAGTCTATCACTAGTAACGGCACAGGCCCTGTCCCTCAGATTCCACAAAATCAGTTTGCGTGGAGAAGCAAACTTGTTGTGTTATATATCTGAACCAAAACTGTCGTGCAAATGTTTTGCATCATATGTTCTGGAAATTATGTATGCAACTGTATGCAAAGTGAAGCCATGACATATTGATATTATCGCTGGGCTCCTAAACCAGAGAACCAGGTAATGTTCTGGGGACATGGATTCAAATCCTGCCGTGGCAGATTGTGGAATTTGAATTCATTAAGTATCTGGAATCGAGGGTTTATGATGATCAGGAATCCATTGTTGATTGTTGGAAAAACTCATCGGATTCACTGATGCCCTTTAGGGAAGGAGACGGCTATTCTTACCTGGTCTGGCCTGCATGTCACTTCAGATCCAAAGCAACGCTGTTGACTATGAACTGCCGTCTGGCATGGCTAGTAAATGCTGGTCATCCAATAAAGCCCCCATCCTGTGAATGAGTATCAAATACTCGTGAGTTCTTCAGTAATAATGGATGGCGTCAAGTTGCATCGAAACTGAGTTAACAGAATGACTACTAATGTTGTGAAAAATAAATTCCATAAGTGTATATCAGGTAGGTTAAAGAGTATGTTCTGAACCAAACTGGAGAGCAGATTATTTCGAATTTGGTGTTGTGTAGACTAATTACTAACCTTGCTCGGAAGCAACTTTGGAGGAATCGTGACATTAATATGTTGTATTTTACTTGGCGTTTGCATGCAATATGGAATGTTTGAAGGCTAGAGGGTCAAGTTCGCTCCAGTGAATTGGTGAAGTACAGTATAACATTCAGTCGGAGAACAATAGTTGTTAGACTCATAGAGCCTTACAGCACGGAGGCAGGCCATTCGGCCCAAACTGGTTCATTCCGAACAAAATGTCCATTCACATTAATCCCATTTCTCTGCCATTGCCCAGTATCCTTCTAATCCTTTCCTACCTGTGTATTTGTCCACATGTATTTTAAATTTTGTGAACGTACCCACCTCAACCACTTCTGCTAGCAGCTCATCCCATATGCATACCACCCTGTGTGTAAAAGAAATTGCCCCTCAGGTTCCCTTTTATTCTTTCCCCTCTGACCTTAAATTGATGCCCTCTAGTCCGTGATTGCCCAATCCTGGGGAGAAAATAACTGAGTGCATCGACTCTATCTAAGCCTCCCATGGTCTTATACACTACTATCAGATGCCCCTCAGCCTCATACATGCTAAAGTACAAACTCCTATAACATTTTTGTAAATTTCTTCTGCTCTTTTTCCAGTTCCACTTCTTCCTCGAGCAAAGTGAACAACACTGAACATGACGCTACAAGGATGGTCTCGCCAACATCTTGTATAAATGCTACATAACTCACTAATTTCGATACTCAATGCTCTAACTGATGGAGGATGCCAAATGCCTTTTTCACTGCCTTGTCTACCTAGGACTCCACTTACAGAGAACCGAGCAACTGAATTCCGAGGCCTCCTGTCTGACAAGCATTCTTCCACGATTACCCTCTTCTTCCTATCATCAAGCCAATTTTGGACCTAATTTTCCAGCTCCCCCTCAATTCCATATGACCTAATCTTCCAGAGCAGCGTACCATGTAGAACCTTATTGAAGGCCTTACTGAAATCCATATAGACTATATACACAACCATGCCCTTGTCAAAGTTACTGGTCACTTCATCAAAGCAGTCTAACAAATCTGTGTGCCATGATCCCCCATTCACAAAGCCCTGTCTTTCCAAATGCATGTATATCTTCTCTCTCAGAATCTTCTCAAGTAACTTACCTGCTACAGATTTTAGGTTTACTGGTCTATAGTTCCACAGTTTTTCTTTGTAGCCCTTCTTGAATAAGGGCACTGCATTCACTCCCCTCCAGGACCTCACCTGTTGGCTACCGATGATGCAAAAGTACCAACCAGGGCCCCCGCTATTTCTCCCTTGTCCTCCTGCAGTGTTCCTGAATATATCTGGTCAGGACCAGGAGATGTATAGAAATACTACAAAGTCTGAAAAAAATGGCCAATTTATTGCAGGTAAAACACCCAAGAGTGAGAAAGTGAGTTAACAATGATTAACATAATAAATTAAAGATTATATTCATCACATGAAGTGACTTCAGAAGAATTCCAGACATTGTGGAATCCTGAGAATTCTCAGAAATTGATGATCCAGAAAAGGAAGGCCATGAAACTGGTAAGGAAATCAAAAAGCAAACATGCATGCAAACAAACAGAAACACAGAGACTGCATAAATCTATGATCTACATTTCAAAGGAAAAAAATGCATTGTCAAATGTGGAAATTTGCAATCAGGAGAAATGGGTTTATTATGGATAACTGGGAAATGGCCAAGCAAATAGCCAGTTAATTTTCATCTGTTTTCATGGAGGAAGATCCAGAAAATCACCCAGAAATACGAAGTGATCATATAGGACTTGTGGATCAAAAGACATAAAGTCAATTTATATCAGTAACAAAGCTTTACATGAACATGCGACTGGATTGAGCATTGCTAACCTTGACAAACCAGATGTACTTCATACCAAAATCTTCAGAAATAAACCACAAATAGAAGTGTTAATTGCGCTGTCAATGACTGTGTTCTATTTCCCAGTGCATTCTGCATAGTCTGGAAGCTCTTGTAGGTAAATGCACATTAGTAAACGTGATCCAAAACAATAGATGAACAATAGGGATACTAGCATCTACAACGGGAAGAAGAGATAGTGTGGAGAACTGCAGACCAATTAACGTGACATTTGTGGGGAAACTGTTGAATTTATTATGTAGGATGTGATATTAGTTATTTAAAAATTAACAACAACATGCATTTCTGAAAGGGAAATCATACTTGACAAGCTTTGGAATTGTTTGAAGTTGATTCTTAAGCATAGATAATGCGGAACCAGTAGAATTTGCATATTTTAGATTGTCAGAAGACTTTCTATAAGAACTCACACAGTGAGTTCGTAAATGTAATGAATGTGAAGGGTATTTGGTGGAATATATGCAAGTGGTAAATTAAAGTTTCGATTACCTTGCTTTAAGGGAGTCAGAATATAGATGTAAAGACATGCTAAAGCAGTTTAACAGCGTGTTGGTGAGTACTTTACCTGGAACATTGAGTACAGTTCTGGTGACCAAATCTGAGAAAAAATATACTGACCACAGGGCAAGTTCATTGGACATTCTCCAGATTAATCCCTCAATTGGCGAGATTGCGTGATGAAGAATCTCGGCCTGTGTTCTCTAGAGTTTCAAAGAATAAGTGGTGGGTCGCTGTGAAATTTATAAAATTCACAAAACATGTGACAGGTTGGAAATTAACAGGATATTTCTCCGCCTGTCTAATCCACATTCAAGGGAAATAATGGCAGGATAAAGGACAGACCATTTAAATCTGAAAAAAGGAGGAAAGTCTGCACGCTTAGGGGACTAACTAACACAGGGGCATGGAAACCTGCTGGCAAAACAAGATTAAGGAGAATTCCCAGATATTCTACAAGTGTGTCCAGCGGAGAAGAATAACCAGGGAACAGTTAGGACTCATTAGGGACTTGCCAAGTTGCATCCAAATGAACTTTAGTGGTAGGTGACAGAAGGTGGTGATAGAAGGCTGCTTGTGTGACTGGAGACCAGTGTCCAATGGTATACCACAGGGTTCAGTGCTGTGTCCCTTATTGTTTGTGATTCGGAGATGCTGGTGTTGGACCGGGTGGACAAAACTAAAAATCGCATTACACCACATTATAGTCCAACAGGTTTATTCGGCGGCACTACCTTTCAAAGTGTTGCTTCTTCATCAAAGCGCACAATCACAGTGAGTAGCGTTTCGAAAGCCAGTGCCTCGGAATAAACCTGTTGGACTGTAAGCTGATGTTATGTGATTTTCAACTTTATTATTTGTGGTATTCTTAAATGATGTAGCTGTGGATATGGACGAGGGGTGGGGTGTGTGATAAATAAGTTTGTGTTTGATACGCAGATTGGCCGCTTGGTTGGCAGCGAGGAGGAAGGCCTTAAGTTATGGGAAGATACAGATGGAATGGTCAGCTGGGAAGAACAATGGTAGATGGAATGTAACCGTGTTAAATATGAGGTGATACACTTTGGAAGAAGGAACCAGACAGGGGAGTACTCAATGAATGGCAGCACACTAGGAAGGTTAGAGGGTGCTTCTACGCACATCCCTGAATGTGATGAACAGGATAATACACAATTTGGGAAAGCATGGGGGACTGTAAACATAACCTTGATTCACTGAGGCACAGATTATAAGAGCTATGCGAAACTTTGGTGAGGCCAAGTTGGAATACTGTGTTTAGTTCTGGGAATCGCATTACAGGAAGTATTTGCCTGCACTGGACGGGGTGCAAAGAAGATTCACTAGGATGTTCCCTGGGATGGAGCATATCAGCTATGGAGAGAGGCTGAATAAGCTTGGGTTGTTTAGTTTGGAGGAGAGGAGGCTGAGGGGTATGTGATTCAGACGGATAGGATTACGAGGAGCATGGACAGTGTGGATGGATAGCAGCTGTTCCTTTCAGTCAAAGGGGTACACTTCTAAAGTGAAAGGTTTGCGGTTTAGTGGGGATTTGAGGATTGCTTTTCACCCAGGGTGTGTTAGGGTCTGAAATGCTTTTCTGAGAGGTGAGTTATCATGGTAACCTCACAACGATCAGAAAATATACGCTAGTGCACTTGAAATGCCTTAAGATTCACTGCAACGGTTATTGTGTCGGAAAGCGGGTCCAATGTAGACCGTGTTGTATTTCTGATAGTACCGACTCTTTGCTTCTGTATGACTGTGGATGGCCAATCACTGAGTAACTTAAAATAGGAATTGATAGGTTTCTGAAGAATATCTTAACAAAGTTTATAAGACAGAACTTGTAATATTTTCTGAAAATATGTCAATGACAAAATTAAGGGAAAAAATGTGCCGCTTTCCTACAGTTTGACACCAGATAATTGAGGACCGGGAAATAGCAGAACTATGGAGCAAATACTACAGTTATGCCTCCACAGAAGAAAGCAAAACAAAAAAGAAAACTTCCTAGCAATACGAAGGAACTTTAGTCTGGTGAGAAAAAAGGAATAGAATTAAATTATCAAGTAAACAGTTCAGAGAAAGTATCGGTGAAATGAATGGGCATAGACAAAGTCAGCAGAGATTTATGAAATGGGAATCATATTTGAGAAAGTGGTTTTTAGCAAAATTATGTAGAAGCTATCAGTGCAATACGAGTGAAATTTCAGAAAGATTTTTGATAAAGCCCCAAGCCTATTGTGCAAATTTGAATCCTGTGGGACTGGGGCTAATACATGGACATGGTTCTCGAAGGACAGAGCAGGCAGGAAACAGTGAGTAGGAATAAAACAACGTTTTTTTTTTAATGGAAGTCCAGGAGTATACAGCAAGGATCGTTGCTTGGGCGCCAGCTATTGAAATACACATCAAATATTTGATTGAGTGTCTCAAATGCAATATTCCCAAGTTTGCTGACAGCACTAAACAATGTCAGCTTGTGAGTGGTGAGGAGGATGTAAAAAAGCTCCAAGGTGACTGAGACAAGTGAAATGACTGGGCAAATATGTGGCGAATGGAGAGCATGGGAGAGATGAGATGCTGTGTACATTGATGGGAACAATAGAATGGCAGCCTATCATTTGAAAAGGGAGTGGTTGAACAATGTTGCTCTATAAAGGAACTTAAGCTGCATTTTTGTTTATTTCTGTGCAGCCCTCCGAGTCCATGTAAGGCAGTGAGTTCTGAATCCAGGAGTCAATACTGGGAATGGCATTGGCACGCTGACCAGTGTATATAGACCCAGCAAATGGGGAGCTGTAACATTGAAAGGAATCTGGATCTCCCTGTACACCAGTCACTGAAAGCAATATTTCAGGAGCAGGAAGTAGGGAGGAAGATAAATGCTGTATTCACCTTCATTTCAGGGGGATTTGAGTACAGGAGTAAAAGTATCTTACTGCAGCTGTACAGGGCCTTGGTGAGACCCCATCTCGAACATTGTGCAGCATTGTGTGCAGTTTTGGTCTCTGTTCCTAATAGAGGACAAACCTGACATTGAGAGAGAGCAGCAAAGGATGAGCAGACTGATCTCTGGGATGACAGACTTGTTATGGGATCTGAGTTTGGGAGGGACTGGACTTGTGTTCCATTAGGTTTAGGAAAATGAGTGGAGATCTCAGTGAAATATATCACACTCTGATTGGCGAGACAGATTGGAAGCAGGGATGGTAATTCCCCTGGCTCGGATGTCTCAAGCAAGGGGCACACTATCAGGTACAGACAGGCCATTTTGCATTGAGGTGAGAATAAATGTCTGCACTCTGAGACTGGCGAACCAGGGGTACTCTTTCCCAGATCAGGCTGTGGAAGTCATGGCGCTGAATATAAATAAGGACTTCTGGAAACTAAAGGGATAGCGAGAGAGCAGGAGTACGGTGTGAAGATAGAAGATCAGCTATCAGTCAGGTTGTTCTCCAATAACGCGGTAGTTCTGTTTCTGTGCAACACTGTGTTGTCGAAAATCGTGCAATATTAATAATGGGGTCTATGGAAAAAAAGAGAGTAAGGGGCGAACCCCCAAAAATATCAGTAAAAACTAAAAATTAAATTTGGTCGAACACACACACTAGGACAGTCTAAATAAATCTTTAAATCACATGCTGTAATGGAACAGTGCTGTAAATGTAACACTTTCACACTACAGTCACTCACTGGAGCACTGTACCTTTCACCAGAAAGCACGTGGGGGATGACTGACCACGTGGAATTCCAGGTATCCTCAAGATTCTTCCACAGTTTGGAATAAAGTTCTTTCTAAATGTAGTCTACAATTTCCAGTTTCAGGCTGTTTCAAGGCTTCGTGAGCACATTGCATTCCTGTTTTAGCTAAACACATTGTTTGTACATTTTGCAGAGAGAGGATCCTGAGGCAGGGTTTTGCTGTTCAGCTGCTTCCGGCAAGGAATCGCGTCACAGTGAATGGGAATTCACTTTTGAGAAAAGATATACGAATCATATTGCAGCCAAATTGTATTTAATCAACACGTTTTACTGGAGAACTGCCTGTATATTTTTGGAGGAGCAAAACTGATGGGCTGAAGGCACTACAGAAGTTCTCTTTTTATATTTCACAATGTTTAAACATATTAAGGGATATGAATATTGTATGGGGAAAACTGCACTGAGGAGATGTTCGGCCATTAACTAGCACAGGGAAAGCTCAATATGTTGTATGACCTACTCCTGTCACAATGTTTCTGTGCAGTCTGTGGGAAAGCTCTGCAAATATTGTCACAAGCTCTCAGCTGTTAGGAAGGAGGTCTCTGCAGGATCGACAGGATTGTGTTTCCCATTCCCTTTTCTAATAACGAGGCTGGGGCCTGGTGTTCATTATAGGTTCATCCTTTAAGACCCTTAGTGCAGTTTGATATAATTAAGTGTCTTGCTTGGCCGATTCAGAGACCATTGAAGAGTGTATCACATGTCTGTGTGTCTGGAGTCACTTTTAGGCCAGACCAGGAAAGCACGGGAGATTCACTTCCTGAAAGTACGTTGGGGAAGGAAATCGATATTTACAATGATGTTGCACACAAAATCACTATTACTGACACAGAGTTTAGGTCTTGATATTTTCTTTATTGTTTTTAATTTGCACTAGCTAACAGCGCAATAGCCTGGTCTGGATTAGTAATCCAGTGA
>NW_026868168.1:841906-911520 GCF_020745735.1 Hemiscyllium ocellatum | reverse complement strand
CCCCTCTCCGACCCTCCCCACCACTGTCTCGCCCTCCTTTGCACTCCCGGCCCTCCCCTCCCCACTCTCTCCCTCCCGGCCCTCCCCTCCCCTCTCACACTCTCTCTCGCCCTCCCAGCCCTCTCTGTCCCTCCTGGCCCTCCCCGCCCCTGCCCTCTCTCAGCCTGCCAGCCCTTCCCTCCCCGCTCTCGCCCTTCCCTCGCTTCACTCCTCTCTCGCCCTCCCCTCCTCTCTCTTGCCCTCCCGGCCCTCCCCTCCCCTCCCCTCCCTTCCCCTCCCCTACCTCTCTCACCCTTCCCTCAATCCCCTCCCCTCTCTAACCCTCCCGGCCGTCCCTCCCCTCCCCTCTCTTGCCCCACTTTGCTCTCCCAGACCTCCCCTCCCCTCTCTCGCCCTCGGCCCTCCCCTCACCTCTCTCAACCTACCCTCCTTCCCCTCCCCCTCTCGCCCTCGGCACTCCCCTAACTGCTCTCGCCCTCCCGGCCCTCCCCTCCCCTCTCTCGACGTCCCAGCCCTCCCCTCCCCTCTCCCAGCCTCTCTCGCCCTCCCGGCCCTCCCTCCCCTCCCCAATCTCGCCTTCCCGGCCCTCCCCCCCCCTCCTCTATGTCGCCCTCCCGGCCCTCACCTCCCCGCCCCTCTCTCGCCATCCCCTCCCCACCTCTCTCCCTCCCGGCCAGCCCTCTCCCCCCCTCTCTCTCCCTCCCGGACCTCCACTCCCCTCTCACGCCCTTTCCTCCCTCCGCTCTTTTGCCCTCCCCTCCCCCTCTCGCTCCCGGCCCTTCCCTTCCCTCCCCTCTCTCACACTCGGCTCTCCCCTCCCCTCCCCTCTCTCGCCCCCCGCCCTCCCCTCCCCTTCCCTCTCAAGGCCACTGGCCCGACGCTCCCCTCACCTCTCTCGCCCTCGGCCCTTCCATCACTGCTCTCGCCCTCACGTCCCTCACCTCCCCTCTCTCGCCTTCCCGGCTCTCCCTCCCCTCCCCGTCTCGCCCTACCGGCCTTCCTCTCCCGTCAGTCACCCTCTCTATCCCTCCCAGCCCTCCCTTCCCTCCCCTCTCTCGCCCTCCCGGCTCTCCCTCACCTCCCCTCTTTCCCCCTTCCGGCCCTCTGCTCCTCTTTCTCGCCCTCCCAGCTCTCCCCTCCACTCTCTTGCCCTCTCTCGCCCTCCCGGCCCTCGCTCCCCTCCCCTCATTTGCCCGCCCGGCCCTTCCTCCCCTGCCGTCTCTTGCCCTCCCAAACCTCCCCTCCCCTTTCTCGCCTTCGGCCCTCCCCTCCCCTCTCTCACCCTTCCCGCCCTCCCCTCCCCTCCCCTCTCTCGCCCTCCCCTCATCTCTCTCACCCTCCCCTCCCCTCTCTCTCTACCCCGGCCCTCCCCTCCCCTCTCTCGCCCCCGGCCCTCACCTCCCCCCACTCCCCTCTCTCAGCCCGGCCCTCCCCTCCCCTCCCCTCTCTCGCCTCCGGCCCTCCCATCCCCTTCCCTCTCAATGCCACCGGCCCTCCACTCCCCTCCCCTCTCTCGCCCTCGTCTCTCCCATCCCTGCTCTCGCCCTCACGTCCGTCACCTCCCCTCTCTCGCCTTCCCGGCCAACCCTCGCCTACCCTGTCTCGCCTACCGGCCTTCCCTTCCCCTCAATCGCCCTCTCTCGCCCTCCCGGCCCTCCCCTCCCATCTCTCGCACTTCCCTATCTCCCCTCCCCTCACTCACTCTCCCGGCACGCCCTTCCCTCCCCTCTCTCGCCCACCCAGCCCTCCCTCCCCTCCCCTCTCTTGCCCTCCTGGCCCTCCCCTCCACTCCCTATCCCTCGGCCCTCGCCTCCCCTCGCTCACCCTCTCGGCTTTACCTTCCCCTCCTCCACCCTCCCCACCCTCTCTCACGCTCCTGGTCCTCCCTCCCCTCCCCTCTCTTGCCCTCCCCTCCCCTCACCTCGCTCTCCCGGCAAACCCCTCCCCTCTCTCGCCCTCCCCTCTGCTCTCTCGCCCTTCTTTCCCTCCCCTCTCCTCCCCTCTCTCGCCCTCCCGGCCCTCCCCTCCCCTCTCTGGAGGTCCCACCCCTCCCCTCCCCTCTCTCAGCCTCTCTCCCCTCCCGGCCCTGTCCTCCCCTCCCCTCTCTCGACGTGCCAGCCCTCCCCTCCCCTCTCTCAGCCTCTCTCGCCCTCCCGGCCCTCACCTCCCCGCCCCTCTCTCGCCCTCCCCTCCCCCCCCTCTCCCACCCGGCCATCCCTCTCCTCGCCTCCCTCTCCCTCCCAGACCTCCACTCCCCTCTCACGCCCTTTCCTCCCTCCGCTCTTTTGCCCTCCCCTCCTCTCTCTTGTTCCCAGCCCTCCCCTTCCCTCCACTCTCTCACCCCCGGCTCTCCCCTCCCCTCCCCTCTCTCGCCCCCGGCCCTCCCCTCCCCTTCCCTCTCAAGGCCACTGACCCTACGCTCCCCTCACCTCTCTCGCCCTCGGCCCTCCCATCTCTGCTCTCGCCCTTCCCTCCCTCCACTCCCCTCTCGCCCTCCCCTCTCCTCTCTCGCCCTCCCGGTCCTCCCCTACTCTCCCCTCCCCTCCCTCTCTCACCCTTCCCTCACTCCCCTCCCATCTCTCAACCTCCCGGCCGTCCCTCCCCTCCCCTCTCTTGTCCCCCTTTGCTCTCCCAGCCCTCCCCTCCCCTCTCTCGCCCTCCCAGCCCTCCCCTCCCCTCCACTATTTGGCCCACCCGGCCCTTACCTTCCCGCCCCTCTCTCGCCCTCCCCTCCACCTCTCACCCTCCCAGCCATCCCTCACCTCCCCTCTCTCTCCCTCCCTAACCTCCACTCCCCTCTCACGCCCTTTCCTCCCTCCCCTCTTCTCCCCTTCCCTCCCCTCTCTCACCCCCGGCCCTCCCCTCCCCTCCCCTCTCTCGCCCCCGGCCCTCCCCTCCCCTTCCCTCTCAAGGCCACTGGCCCTACGCTCCCCTCACCTCTCTTGCCCTCGGCCCTCCCATCCCTGTTCTCGCCCTCACGTCCCTCTCCTCCCCTCTCTCGCATTCCCGGCCCACACTCCCCTCCCTGTTTCGCCCTTCCGGCCTTCCTCTCCCCTCAAACGCCCTCTCTCTCCCTCCCAGCCCTCCCTTCCCTCCCCTCTCTCGCCCTCCCGGCTCCGCCTCACCTCCCCTGTCTCGCCCTCCCGGCCCTCTGCTCCTCTTTCTCGCCCTCCCAGCTCTCCCCTCCACTCTCTTGCCCTCTCTCGCCCTCCCGGCCCTCGCTCCCCTCCCCTCTTTTGCCCTCCCGGCCCTTCCTCCCCTTCCCTCTCTTGCACTCCCAAACCTCCCCTCCCCTTTCTCGCCTTCGGCCCTCCCCTCCCCTCTCTCACCCTTCCCTCCCTCCCCTCCCCTCTCTCGCCCTCCCCTCACCTCTCTCACTCTCCCCTCCTCTCCCCTCTTTCACCCTCCCCTCGCCTCTCTCTCGACCCCGGCCCTCCCCTCCCCTCTCTCACTCCCGGCCCTCCCCTCCCCTCCCCTCCCCTCTCTCAGCGCCGGCCCTCCCCTCCCCTCCCCTCTCTCGCCCCCGGCCCTCCCCTCCCCTTCCCTCTCCTGGCCACCGGCCCTACCCTCCCCTCCCCTCTCTCGCCCTCGGCCCTCCCAACCCTGCTCTCGCCCTCACGTCCCACACCTCCCCTCTCTCGCCTTCCCGGCCAACCCTCCCCTCCCCTGTCTCGCCTACTGGCCTTCTCTTCCCCTCAATCGCCCTCTCTCTCCCTCCCAGCCCTCCCATCCCTCTCCTCTCTAGCTCTCCCGGCGCTTCCTTCGCTCCCCTCCCCTCCCATCTCGCTCCCTCCCGGCCCTCCTCTCCCCTTTCTCGCCCTCGGCCGTCCCCTCCCATTTCTCGCCCTTCCCTCCCTCCCTTCCCCTCTCTCACTCTCCCGGCCCGCCCCTTCCCTCCCCTCTCTCGCCCTCCCAGCCCTCCCTTCCCTCCCCTCTCTCGCCCTCCCAGCCCTCCCTCCCCACCCCGCTCTCAGCCTCCCAGCCCTCCCCTCTCCTCTCTCGCCCTTCCCTCTCTCCCCTCCCCTCTCTCGCCCTCCCCTCCACTCTCTCGCCATTCCAGTGCTCCCCTCCCCTCTCTCGCAATTGGCACTCCCCTCCCATCTCTCGCCCTTCCCTCCACTCTCTCGCCATTCCAGTGCTCCCCTCCCCTCTCTCGCAATCGGCACTCCCCTCCCATCTCTCGCCCTTCCCTCCCTCCACTCCCCTCTCTCGCCCTCCCAGCCCTCCCATCTCCTCTCTCACCCTTCCTTCTCTCCCCTCCCCTCTCTCGCCCTCCCAGCCCTCCATCCCCTCACCTCTCTCACCCTCCCGTCCCTCCTCTCGCCTCGATCGCCCTCTCTCGGCTTCCTGGCCCATCCTCCACTCCCCTCTCTCGACCTCCCGGCCCTCCCTCCCCTCCCCTCTCTCGCCCTCGGTCCTTACCACCCCTCACGCCCTTCCCTTCCCTCCGCTCTCTCGCTCTCCTGGCCCTCCCTCCACTCTCCTTACTCGCACCCGGCCCTCCCCTCCCCTCCCCTCTCTATCCCTCGGCCCTCCCCTCCCCTCTCTAGCACTCCCGGCCCTCGCCTCCCCTCTCTCGCCTCCCTTGCCCTGTCTCGCCCTCTTGTACCCTCCCCTCGTTCACCCTCTTGGCCCTCCCCTCCCCTCTCCTCGGCCCTCCCCCCACTCTCTCGCCCTTCCCTCCCTCCCCTCCGCTCTCTCGCCCTCCCGGCCCTCCCCTGCCCTCCCCCGCCCTCCCCTCCCTTTATCGACCTCGGCCCTACCCTCCCCTCTCTCGCACTTCCCTCAATCCCCTCCACTCTCTCGCCCTCAGCCCTCCCCTCCCCTCTCTCTCACACTTCCCTCCCTCCCCTTCGGCCCTCCCCTCGGCCCTCCACTCCCCTCTCTCGCCCTCCCGGCCCTCGACTCCCCTCTCTCGCCTCCCCTGCCCTGTCTCACCCTCTCCTACCCTACCCTCGTTCACCCTCTTGGCCCTACCCTCCCCTCTCCTCGGCCCTCCCTCCCATCTCTCGCCCTTCCCTCCCTCCCCTCCGCTCCCTCGCCCTCCCGGCCCTCCCCTGCACTCCCCCGCCCTCCCCTCCCTTTCTCGACCTCGGCCCTCCCCTCCCCTCTCTCGCACTTCCTTCACTCCCCTCCACTCTCTCGCCCTCAGCCCTCCCCTCCCCTCTCTCACACTTCCCTCCCTCCCCTTCGGCCCTCCCCTCGGCCCTCCTCTCCCCTCTCTCGCCCTTCCCTCCCTCCGCTCCGCGCTCTCGCCCTCCCAGCCCTCCCCTCCCCTGTCTTGCTCCTTCTCGCCCTCCCGGCCCTCCCCTACACTCCCCCGCCCTCCCCTGCCTTTCTCGCCCTCGGCCCTCCCCTACCCTCTCTTGCACTTCCCTCCCTCCCCTACCCTCTCTCGCCCTCATCCCTCCCCTCCTCTGTCTCGCACTTCCCTCCCTCCCGTCTCCTCTCTCGCCCTCCCAGCCCTCCCCTCCCCTCTATCGCCCTCCTGGCCCTCCCCTTCAATTCTCTCTCTCACCCTCCCGACACCCCCTCCCTTCCCCTCCCCTCTCTCGCCCTCCCCTGCTCCGCTCTCCACTCCCTCTCTTGCCCTCGGCCCTCTCCTCCCCTCTCTCACCCTTCCCTCCCCTCCCTCTCCTCTCTCACCCTTCCCGCTTTCTCCTCCCCTCTCTCGCCCTCCCCGCCCTCCTGGCTCTCCCCTCCCCTCTCACACCCTCTCTAGCCCTCCTGGCCCTCCCTCCCCTCCCCTCTCTCGACCTCCCGGCGCTCCCTCCCCTCGCCTGTCTCGTCCTCGGTCCTTTCCTCCCTTCTCGCCCTTGTCCCCTCCCCTCCGTGCTGTCGCCCTCCCGGCCCTTCCTCGCCTCTCCTTACTCGCCCCGCCCCTCCCCTCTCCTCCCCTATCGATCCCTCGGCCCTCCCCTCCCCTCTCTCGCCCTCCCATCCCTCCCTCCCCTCCACTCTCTCCCCCTCCCAGCACTCCCCTCCCCTCTCTCGCCCTCTCCCTCTCTCCAGCCCCAACTTCACTACCCTCTCTCTCCCTCCCGCCCTCCCCACCCTCCCCTCCCCTTTCTCACACTCCCGGCCCTCCCCTCCCCTCTCTCGCCCTCCCGGCCCTCCCCTCCCCTCTCTCGCCCTTCCAGCCCTCCCATCCCCTCTCTCGCCTTTTCCACCCTCCGCTCCCCTCTCTTGCCCTTTCCACCCTCCACTCCCCTCTCTCGCCCTCCCTTCCCCTCTTTTGCCCTCCCTAGCCCTCCCCTCCCTTCCCTCGCCCTTCTCTCCCCTCTCTCGCCCTCGGACCTCCACTCCCCTCCCTTGCCGTTCCATCTCTCCCCTCCCCTCTTCGCCCTCCCGGCCCTCCCCTCCCCTCTCTCACCCTCCCGGCACTCCCGTCCCCACTCTCGCCCTCCCGACCATCCCTCCCCTCCCTCGCCTCCGGCCCTCTCCCCCATCTCTCGGCCCTCTACTCCCCTCTCTCTCCCTACCGTCCCTTCCCTCCCCATGCTCGCCCTCCCGGCCCTCGCCTCCGCTCTATCGCCCTCCCCTATCTCGCCCTCCCCTCCCCTCTCTCGCCCTCCCCTCCCCTCTCTCGGCTTCCTTTCCCTCTTTCGCCCTTGGCCCTCCCCTCCCCTCCCTCTCTTACCTCTCTTGCCCTCTCTCTCCCTCTCCCCATCCTCTCCCTTCCCTCTCTCTCCCTCCCCCTCTCTCGACCTCCCCTCCCTCCTCTTCCGCTCTCGCCATCCCTTCCCTTCCCACCCGCTCCCTCTCACCCCTTCTCCCTCTCTTCCTCCCCTCCCTACCTCCCTTCTCTCGCCCTCCCCTCTCTCGCACTCCCTTCCTTCCTTCTCCTCTCTCGCCCTCTCCCTCCCTCTCGCCCTCCCCCTCCCCTCAATCCCGTTCCTCACCCTCCCCTCTCTCGCCCTACCATTCCTCACACTCACCTCTCTCGCCCTCCCCTCCCTTTCATCATCTCCTCCCTCGCTCCCCCTCTCTCACCCTCCCTTCCTCCCTCTCCGTCTCGCACTCCCCGCCTTTCCTCCCTTCCCTTGCCATTCCCCCATCCCCTACCCTATCTCGCCCTCCCGGCCCGCCCTCCACTATCTCGCCCTCCCGGCCATCCCCTCCCCTCTCTCGCCCTCCCCTCCCCTCACTCGTCCTCCTTTCCCTCTTTCGCCCTCGGCCCTCCCCTTCCCTCCCTCCCTTACCTCTCTCGCCCTCTCTCTCCCTCGCCCCCTCCTCTCCCCTCCCTTTCTCTAGCTCCCCCTCTCTCGCCCTCCGCTCCATCCTTTTCCCCTCTCGACCTCCCTTCCCTCCCCTCCCTCCCTACACTCTCTCGCCCTCCCCTCCCTCTCTTCCTCCCCTCCCTCCCTTCTCTCGCACTCCCCTCCCTCCTTCTCCTCTCTCGTCCTCACCCTCCCTCTTGCCCTCCCGTCACTCCCCTCCCTTTCCCTCTCCCTCTCCCCTCTCGTCCACCCCCTCTCTCACGCTCCCCTCTCCTTCCTCCGCTGCCCTCTCTCGCCCTCCTCCTCTCTCGCACTTGCCTCTCTCCACCCTCCTCTCCTTCGCCCTCCTCCTCTCTTGGGCTCTGTTCTCTCGCCCGTCTGTCTCTCTCCCTCCCCTCTCTCGCCCTCGCCCTTCCGTTTCACGTCTTCCCCTCTCTCAAACTCGACCCTCCCACGCCCTCTCCTCCCTCGCCCATCTCTTCCCTCTACCCTCTCTCTCGCCCTCCCCTCTCTCCTTCTCTCTCGCCCTCACCCTCCCTCCCATCCTTCTCCCTCTCTCTCACCGTTCCCTCCCTCCCCTCTCTTGCCCTCTCCCTCCCTCTCGTCCTCCACTCCCTCCCCTCCCTCTCCCCCTCTCTCGCCCTACCCTCCCTCCCTTACCTCTCTCGCCCTCTCTCTCACACACTCACCGCCTTCCCTCTCCTCCCTCCCCTCCCTCTCTCGCCTTCCCCTCCCTCCTTCTCCCTTCTCGCCCTCCCTTCCCTCCCCTCCCTCTCCTCCGCTCTCACCCTCCCCCTCTCTCGCCCAATCCCTCCCTCTCGCCCTCCCCTCCCTCTCCCCCGTCTCGCCCTCCCCCTTTCTTGCCCTCGCATCCCCTCCCTCCCTTACCTCTCTCGCCCTCACTCTCCCTCTCACCCTCCCCTCCCCTCCCTCTCTCGCCCTCCCCTCCCTCCTTCTCCCCTCTAGCCCTCCCTTCCCTCCCCACCCTCTCCCTCCCACCCTCTCCTCCCTCTGTTCCTCCCCTCCCTACCTCCCTTCTCTCGCCCTCTCCCTCCCTCTCGCCCTCCCCTCAATCCCCTCCCTCACCTTCCCCTCACTCGCCCTACCCTCCCGCACACTCCCCTCTCTCGCCCTCTCCCTCCCTCTCGCCCTCCCCTCAATCCCCTCCCTCACCTTCCCTTCACTCGCCCTACCCTCCCCCACACTCCCCTCTCACGCACTCCCCACCCTCTTTTCATCCCCTCCCACGGTCCCCCTCTCTCACCCTCACTTCCCTCTCTCCCCGTCTCACCCTCCCCGCCTTTCCTCCCCTCCCTTGCTATCACCCCATCCCCTCCCCTCTCTCGCCCTCCCGGCCCTCCCCTCCGCTCTCTCGCCCTCCCGGCCCTCCCCTCCCCTTCCCCGCCTCCCCCTCCCTTTCTCGCTCTCGGCCCACTCCTACCCTCTCTCTCGCACTTCTCTCCCTCCCCTCCCCTCTCTCACACTTCTCTCCCTCCCCTCTCCTCTCTCGCCCTCCCGGCCCTCCCCTCCCCTCTATCGCCCTCCCGGCCCTTCCCTTCCCTTCCCTTCTCTATCTCACCCTCCCGCCCCTCCCCTCCCTTCCCCTCCCTCTCTCGCCCTCCCCTCCTCCGCCCTCACCTCCCTCTCTTGCCCTCGCCCCTCCCCACCCCTCTCTCACCCTTCCCTCCCTTCCCTCTCCTCTCTCGCCATCCCGGCCCTCCCGTCCCCTCTCTCACCCTCCCAGCTCTCCCCTCCCCTCTGTCGCCCACCCGTACCTCCCCTCCCCTCTCCCGCCTTCTCGGCCCTCCTGGCCCTCCCCTTCCCTCTCACACACTCTCTAGCCCTCCTGGCCCTCCCTACCCTCCCCTCTCTCGAACTCCCGGCCCTCCCTCCCCTCCCCTCTCTCGCCCACCCGGCCCTCCCTCCCCTCCCCTCTCACGCCCTCTCTCGCCCTCCCGGCCCTCCCCTCCCCTCTCTCGCCCACCCGGCCTCCCCTCCCCTCTCTCGCGCCCACCCGGCCCTCCCCTCTCCTCTCTCGTCCTCCCGGCCCTCCCCTCCCCTCTCTTGCCCTCCCGACCCTACCCTCCCCTCTCATGCTCTCTCTCGCACTACCGGCTGTCCCTCACCTTTCCTCTCTCGCCCTCCCGGCTCTGCCCTCCCCTCTCTCACTCTACCGGCCTTCCCCTCCTCTCTCACGCCCTCTGTCGCCCTCCCGGCCCTCCCTCCCCTCCCCTCTCTCGCCCTCCCATCCCTCCCTCCCCTCCCCTCTCTCGCCCTCCCAGCCCTTCCTTCCCCTCTCTCGCCCTCTCTTTCCCTCCCGCCCCAACTTCACTACCCTCTCTCTCCCTCCCGCCCTCCCGACCCTCCCCTCCCCTTTCTCGCACCCCCGGCCCTCCCATCCCCTCTCTCGCCCTCTCGGCCCTCCCCTCCCCTCTCTCGACCTCCCTTCCCTCCCCTCCATCCCTCCCCTCTCTCGCCCTTCCCTCCCTCCCTCCCCTCTCACGCCCTCCCCTCCCTCTCTTCCTCCCCTCCCTCCCTCCCTTCTCTCGCCCTCCCCTCCCTCCTTCTCCTCTCTCGTCCTCACCCTCCCTCTTGCCCTCCCATCACTCCACTCCCTCTCCCTCTCCTCTCTCATCCACCCCCTCTCTCGCGCTCCCCTCTTCTTCCTCCGCTGCCCTCTCTCGCCCTCCTCCTCTCTCGCACTTGCCTCTCTCCACCCTCCTCTCCTTCGCCCTCCTCCTCTCTTGGGCTCTGTTCTCTCGCCCTTCTGTCTCATTCCCACCCCTTTCTCGCCCTCGCCCTTCCGTTTCTCGTCTTCCCCTCTCTCAAACTCGCCCCTCCCACGCCCTCTCCTCCCTCTACCCTATCTTCCCTCTCCCCTCTCTCTCGCCCTCCACTCTCTCCTCCTCTCTCGCTCTCACCCTCCCTCCCCTCCTTCTCCCTCTCTCACCGTTCCCTCCCTCCCATCTATTGCCCTCTCCCTCCCTCTCGCCCTCCAATCCCTCCCCTCCCTCTCCCCCTCTCTCGCCCTCCCCTCCCTCTCTTACCTCTCTCGCCCTCTCTCTCACACACTCCCCACCTTCCCTCCCCTCCCTCTCTCGCTCTCCCCTCCCTCCTTCTCCCTTCTCGCCCTCCCTTCCCTCCCCTCCCTCTCCTCTGCTCTCACCCTCCCGCTCTCTCGCCCTCACTCTCCCTCTCGCCCTCCCCTCCCTCTCCCCCTCTCTTGCCCTCCCCCTTTCTCGCCCTCGCATCCCCTCCCTCCCT
Organism: Hemiscyllium ocellatum; assembly: GCF_020745735.1. NCBI lineage: Eukaryota > Metazoa > Chordata > Chondrichthyes > Orectolobiformes > Hemiscylliidae > Hemiscyllium > Hemiscyllium ocellatum. The sequence continues at coordinate 901,036 of NW_026868168.1, read as the reverse complement.
TACCTCTCTCGCCCTCACTCTCCCTCTCACCCTCCCCTCCCCTCCCTCTCTCGCCCTCCCCTCCCTCCTTCTCCCCTCTCGACCTCCCTTCCCTCCCCACCCTCTCCCTCTCACCCCCTCCTCCCTCTGTTCCTCCCCTCCTTACCTCCCTTCTCTCGCCCTCTCCTCTTTCACCCTGTCCCTCCCTCTCGCCCTCCCCTCAATCCCCTCCCTCACCTTCCCCTCACTAGTCCTACCCTCCCTCACACTCCCCTCTCACGCCCACCCCTCCCTCTTTTCATCCCCTCCCTCGCTCCCCCTCTCTCACCCTCACTTCCCTCTCTGCCCGTCTCACCCTCCCCGCCTTTCTTCCCCTCCCTTGCCATCCCCCCCATCCCCTCCCCTCTCTCGCCCTCCCCTCCCCTCTCTCGGCTTCCTTTCCCTCTTTCGCCCTCGGCCCTCCCCTTCCCTCCCTCTCTTACCTCTCTCGCCCTCTCTCTCCCTCTCCCCCTCCTCTCCCCTCCCTCTCTCGCCCTCCCCATCTCTCGACCTCCGCTCCCTCCTTTTCCACTCTCGCCATCCCTTCCCTCCCCACCCGCTCCCTCTCACCCCTTCTCCCTCTCTTCCTCCCCTCCCTACCTCCCTTCTCTCGCCCTCCCCTCTCTCGCACTCCCTTCCTTCCTACTCCTCTCTCGCCCTCTCCCTCCCTCTCGCCCTCCCCTCAATCCCGATCCTCACACTCCCCTCTCACGCCCTCCCCTCCCTCCTTCTCCTCTCTCGCCCTCTCTCTCTATCACCCTCCCCGCCTACCCTCCCCTCCCTCCCTTCCCTCTCTCGCCCTCCCCTCCTCTCCCCTCCCTCTCTCGCCCTCCACTCCCTCCTTCTCCCCTCTCGCCCTCCCCTCCTCTCCCCTCCCTCTCTCGCCCTCCACTCCCTCCCTTCCCCACTCTCACCCTCTCCTCCCTCCCTCCCCCTCTCTCACCCTCTCCCTCCCTCTCGCCCTCCCCTACCTCCCCCTCTCTCGCCCTACCCCTCTCTCGCCCTCCCCTCCCTCCCTTACCCCTCTCACCCTATCTCTCCTTCTGATCCTCCCCGCTTTTCCTCCCCTCCTCTACCCTCCCTCTCTAACCCTTCCTCCCCTCCCCTCCCCTCCCTCTCTCGCCCCCCTCCCTCCCTCCTTCTCCCCTCTCGACCTCCCTTCCCTCCCCACCCTCTCCCTCTCACCCCTTCTCCCTCTCTTCCTCCCCTCCCTACCTCCCTTCTCTCGCCCACCCCTCTCTCGCACTCCCTTCCTTCCTTCTCCTCTCTCGCCCTCTCCCTCCCTCTCGCCCTCCCCTCAATCCCGTTCCTCACCCTCCCCTCTCTCGCCCTACCCTCCCTCACACTCCCCTCTCTCGCCCTCCTCTCCCTTTCTTCATCCCCTCCCTCGCTCCCCCTCTCTCACCCTCCCTTTCCCCCTCTCCGTCTCGCCCTCCCCACATTTCCTCCCCTCCCTTGCCATCACCCCCATCCTCTACCCTCTCTCGCCCTCCCGGCCCTACCCTCCACTATCTCGCCCTCCCGGCCATCCCCTCCCCTCTCTCGCCCTCCCCTCCCATCTCTCGTCTTCCTTTTCCTCTTTCGCCCTCGGCCCTCCCCTTCCCTCGCTCACTTACCTCGCTCGACCTCTCTCCCCCTCTCCCCCTCCTCTCCCCTCCCTTTCTCTAGCTCCCCCTCTCTCGCCCTCTGCTCCATCCTTTTCCTCTCTCGACCTCGCTTCCCTCCCCTCCCTCCCTCCCCTCTCTCGCCCTCCTCTCCCTCCCCCCTCGCCACTCTCGCCCTTCCCTCCCTCGCTCCCTTCTCTCGCCCTCCCCTCCCTCCTTCTCCTCTCTCGCCCTCACCCTCCCTCTTGCCCTCCCGTCACTTCCCTCCCTCTCCCTCTCCTCTCTCGTCCACCCCCTCTCTCGCGCTCCCCTCTCCTTCCTCTCCTCCCCTCTCTCGCCCTCCTCCTCTCTCGCACTTGCCTCTCTCCGCCATCCTCTCCTTCGCCCTCCTCCTCTCTTGGGCTCTGTTCTCTAACCCTACTGTCTCCCTCCCCTCTCTCGCCCTCGCCCTTCCGTTTCTTGTCTTCCCCTCTCTCAAACTCGCCCCTCCCACGCCCTTTCCCCTCTCTACCCTCTCCCCTCTTTCTCGCCCTCCCCTCTCTCCTCCTCTCTCGCCCTCTCCCTCCCACCCCTCCTTCTCCCCCTCTCTCACCTTTCCCTGCCTCCACTCTCTTGCCCTCTCCCTCCCTCTCGCCCTCCCCTCCCACTCCCCCCTCTCGCCCTCCCCTCCCTCCCTTCCCTCTCTCGCCAACCCCTCCCCTCCCTCCTTCTCCCTTCTCACCCTCGCTTCCCTCCCCTCCCTCTCCACCCTCTCACCCTCCCCCTCTCTCGTCCTCCCCTCCCTCCCTTCCCCTCTCTCGCCCAATCCCTCCCTCTGTCGCCCAATCCCTCCCTCTCCCCCTCTCTCGCCCTCCCCCTCTCTCGCCCTGCCATCCCCTCCCTCCCTTACCTCTCTCGCCCTCTCTCTCCCTCTCACCCTCCCCGCCTTTCCTCCCCTCCCCTCCCCTCCCTCTCTCGCCCTCCCCTCCCTCCTTCTCCCCTCTCGCCCTCCCTTCCCTCCCCACCCTCTCCCTCTCACCCCCTCTTCCCTCTCTTCCTCCCCTCCCTACCTCCCCTCTCTCGCCCTCCCTCCTTCTCCTCTCTCGCCCTCTCCCTCCCTCTCGCCCTCCCCTCAATTTCCTCTCCACCCCTACCCTCCCTCACACTCCCCTCTGTCGCCCTCCCCTCCCTCTCTTCATCCCCTCCTTCGCTCCCCCCTCACTCTCCCTTCCCTCTCTCTCCGTCTCGCTCTCCCCGCCTTTCCTCCCCTCCCTTGCCATCCCTTCTCGCCTTCCCCTCTCTCGCCCTTACCCCTTGCCTTCCACTATCTCGCCCTCACCCTCTCCTCTCTCGACCTACCCTCTCTCACCCTATCTCTCACTTCCCCCCCTTCTCCCTGCTCCTTCACTCTCTCCACTTTCTCTTACTCTCAACCGCCCTCAATCGGTGTCTCTCTCTCTGCCCACGTCCCTCCATTTCTCTCTGACTGAATCACTCTCCCTCCTGTCCCTCCCTCCCTCTCTCTCAGATACACTCTTTCTCCCTGCTCCTTTCCTCTCCCTCTGACCCCGAGCCTGGAAGTGGGGTGTGGTTGGTCGTGGGGATGCGTATGGTGGGCGTGAGGGGGTGAGATGGGGTAGAGATGGAACTGCTGGAGGAGGCAGAGACGGGCAGGACAGAGAGTGTGAGGGTGAGGGGAAAGTGAAGAGTGGAGGCAGGTGGAGAAACCGGGGTTGGGGCGGTTGGTGTGAGAGGGAAAACGAGGGAGAGTGAAAGGGGGAGGTTGTGAGAAACAGTGAGTGTGCAGGGAGAGAGAGGGAGAAATGTAGAGTACGAGTGGGGGAGATGAAATGGGGAGGCCAGGTTGGATAGGGGGTGGGGAGGGGGACAGAGGGAGTTAAACCCAGCTCCTGAGCTCAGGGCGCTGTGCCCTCTCCTTCCCTGAGGACCAGGACTTGGGGCTGAGTCTGTCTCTCTCCACCTCAGCTTCTCCAACACAAAGACACACAACAACATCGGTCACTCTGCTGCTCGGCACGCTTTAATCCACATTTTTATTGGTTACAAATGGAAGTGATGGATACAGTCAGTGGGATGTTGCCTTTTCTCACTGGCCCCGGAGTTGTGAGAAACATTGCAATGTTTCCCTGTTACCCCCCTGTGGGATAAGGAGGGACAAACCAGCGCTCCCCTCAGGCTGTTACCATAGCGACAGGCTGCTCCATCGCTGAAACACTGAACTGAAATGAGAAAATCCCGGATGGTGTGATTAATGAGGGAATTTGATGGATGGATGGATTTGGGTGAAGGGATATTTCAGCACATTCTTCAGCTGCTGCCTGAACTTAGTCTGGGTCACGGCATAAATCGCGGTGTTTGTGCAGCAACTGAGGAGCTGCAGCATGAAGCCCAGTTCCCCCACAAAGCGAGGGAGATACACAGAGTGATACCCATTATACAACATCCGGTTCCATAGTGAAAACAGCATTAACATTGACCATAACAGGATGAAATTGGCTGAGATCACAAACAGTAAAATGATGGATTTTTTTCGGTTTCTCATTTCTGTGTCAGATTGAGCGTCCCCATTGGTGTGAGCGCGGAGTCTCCTGCGGGCTCTGCTGGTCACTAAAATGTGTCTGACAGTGAGAACATTGAGCAGCAGAATCAGGAGAAATGGGACACACGGGGTTAGTATGTTGTGGAGGAACTCGATTGTGACCCAGATACTGGAGAATAGACCAGCGTCTGTTACATCACAAAACCAGGGGTCGTTCCCCAGCCAATACCGAGCCGTGAACATAAAGTACCAGGAAATGTTCTTTAAACAGCTCAGCACGGTCACTGCTCCCTGAACCACAGCCGCCGTTTTCTCACTGCAATATTTACTTTTCAGCTTCTGGCAACAAATGGCCACAAACCGATCAAAGGTGAAAGTGACGGTGAACCAGACAGAGCAGTCAGTGGCTGCATAAAGCAGGACGGCGTGGATATTACACACGGAGACGGAGAGCCTCAGGAAATAAAACTGTTCCCGATAAACAATGGGAATGTGTCTCAGGATCAGGTCGAGGATAATGACCAGGAGATCCGCCACTGCCATGGCCCCCAGGTAACGTCTGACACATGGAGACAATCCACAATCTTTATAAAGCAGGACGAAGATGGTCACTACGTTAACTGTGAGGAAGGAAAACAAACCCATTATCCATCAGCCTGGAGGCAAAGGGACCCGTTTGATCGGGACCCAGTGAGATTTTCAAATGTGTCCCTGTATTCAGGGATTTATTAAAATAACTGGAGCTGGAATAACAAATGGGAAGGTCGGAATTACTGACAAAAATTTGACATAAACCACAAGAAACCCTCCCTCCCCAAACACACAGAGACACATCCATAAGGACCGATGGTTTCTAGAACATTCCCACACACTCGATCACTCCAGAGCAGACACAGGTCACTCCTTCCCAGTTCCTAATACGGAGGGTGGAAACGTTGTTGTCCTGAAGGATTCTCTCCCAGTTTCCGGAAGACAAACGGAGTTTGGGATTCCTGTATTTTGGTCTAAATTGTGGTCGATCCTGTGTCGTGGAGAAGTGTAAACGCAGGGAAAACGTATTCACCCCTTTAACTGCCTGAGGGGCCTTCGGAACAGTGTCTCCTTCTCCCTGGAACGGGATCTCTTCCCTCGGGATCTTACCGTTTGTTCAATTCACTGACGTCCGGCCGTTCACAAACAATGTCAGGGACAGAATGTTCCGGGGAATGTCAGTTATAGAATGTCAGGGACAGAACGTTCCAGGGAATGTCAGTTATAGAATGTCGGGGACTGAATGTTCCGTGGAGCTCCGTGACCTGCCCATCAACTTTCCCTCCATCCACCCCACCAACATGATGTACTGTGCACAGGCTACATACCTGTCCAGTAGCGGGAACTGTGCAGACCACAGCAGAGGCCTAATGTGTAAACCTGGACCAAATATCCATCCAGCACGGGGAGCTGCACTGACCACATCATTGCATTATCTATAAACATCAACCAGACAATCTGACCAGCACAGTGACCTGTGCAGTGATCACCCGTGAATTAATCTGTAAACCAGGAGCAGTTACCCTCCCAGCATGTAGGACTGTGTACACCACCACAGTGCATTGATCTGTAAATCAGGAGCAGTTACCCTCCCAGCATGTTGGACTGTGTACCCCACTCAGTCAGTCTGACAGAGGGATTATCTGCTGAGGCTGAGCTAGTTTCCTGGTGCTATCGTATCGAATTCACCTCATCAACTATCCACCACAGATGAGGGTCGTCGTATTCTCTCTTCTCCCTCACACTCACTGTATATCTGTTATAGCACTGACCACTGTACAAGGATCTTGCTCCACCACTCTCATTGCCGCATGCAGCACCTTCTCTCTCTCTCTCTCCCCTCTCTCTCCCCCTCTCTCTCTATCTCTGCCCCCTTCTACCTCTCGCTCCCTCCCTCTCCTTCCCTCCACTACTGCACCCCCTATATTAATAACACTACACCGATACAACACTGTGGAATGACTCCCTCCGGAAAACTCACCGTGTCCCCCCCTCCCCACCTCCTCTCTCTCTCTCTCTCTCCCTCTCTCCTCTTCTCTCTGTCACTCTCTGTCTCTCTGTCACTCTCTCTCTCTCTCCGTCACCTCGTCCACTTTACCCCCATATTAATAACACTGCATGGACACAACACTCTGGACCGCCTCTCCTCGGGCATCTCAACATGAACCTGTCCCCCACCTGCACCAGCACTAATAGCAAGGCCACCCACCCCTACCCTTTCTCCCTCCCTTTCTCCCATTCCACGAGAGACAGCCTGGAATAGGACAGAAAGGACCAAGCTTTGTGGTGGAGTATCCATTCCCTCACCCCCTCCACCCAGCCTGGTACGAGTGGAGAGGACTGGGACGCCTCGTGTGGAGTTTCTGAACCATCCACGTCCCACCGACCGAGTAAGGAGCAATGTTCAGGGAAGGGCAATTCTCACTTTAAACCCACTGGCAGCTCCGTTTCCCCCCAGCGCAATGTAGAAGCCTTGGCCCAAATGCCATCTCCCTTTTGTGTCGACCTGGTACAAATGGAATCCCCACGGTCTCGGGGGGCAGGAGGGTGTGCTCACATCACATCGTCACCACCACCTCCCAGGAAGGGAGCACGGAGACTCCGTCCTACACCTCAGATACTGAAATTAATCTGTGACATTAGCTGCTCTCCTCGCTTGTCCTGATATCTTCAACAATCTGTGCTCATATCCAGGCAGTACCCTCTCCTGCACCCCCTTTATAACAGTACGTCCTGTTTTAAACTGTCTTTCATTGTCTTTCCTACCAAAGTGTATAACCTCACACTGCTCTGCACTGATCCTCATCTGCCATAAACCTGAACACGTCACTAGCGTGTCACTGTCCTGTTTGATTTCCACACTGACCTCCATAGACTTCAGAGTTCTTCTAGGTTCGATGCCATTTACAAACATTGAGATTGTCATAGTATCACAGTCCCCATGAAACAACTGAAATCCTGCCCCACATACACAAGTGTGAGCAAGTGAAATATTGCTATATTCCGACGGACAGAATCGAATAATTACATGCTGTCAATAGAGCAACAAAAATCCTGACACATACGAGGCAGAGTAGATGAAATATTGAAAAACCACAGAGCAAGAGAAATTGGATAGTTACCACTTATCTATATTCATCAGGATATAATGTGATGAAGTTGAAAGTGTGTATGTACTTTTCAGAGAGGGTGAATGCTGCTCTGAATTGAAAGCTTACAATCACCTGTGATATGAGAGGGTGGCAGACACAGAAACATTATATTGCTATAGAGTTGGAGTCGGGTAATAAGCAGTTAAGAGAAAGGGGCTCTCAGAGTTGTGAATAGTTGATGTAAAATGGTCACTTTCAGAGTTTAAATAAAAACATCAATTTATTTTTTATCAGTGGAATTTGGGAGTTCTCTGTCACTCATATTTTAACACTTTAAGAGGTGAATTGAGCTTTTCTTTATGTTTAGTTTAAATTACCAGATGAGCTTCACGCCGTGTCCTAACAATTACTGTGTGTGTATCTGTGTGTCTCTGTGTGGGGCAGGTCTGGCTGTGTCTGTGGTGCTGAAAGTGATGCAATGCCCCCTCTGCTGGGCTCCACACACCACTGCACCGGCATTGGCAGAGGGTGAAAACCAACTGGCATTCATTCAGAGAGTGGGAGGGAGAGGGCAGCTACTCAGCAACATCCAAACTGATGTACTGATCTAAATGTATTTTAAACGATGTAACTGTCCCTGCTTTCATCACTTTCTCTGGATGTTCTTTCCACACACAAGCCAGATTCTGTCTAAAGTAATTACCTGTCATGACTTTTGTAAACCTTTCTCCTCGTACCTTAAAATATTCCTCAGGCTTCAACCCTCGACTCTAGGGAAAAGACATTGGCCCTTCAGCTTTTCTGTACCCCTCAGATTTTGTAAGCATCCGTAACGTCAAATCCTCAATCTCATACTCTCCAGTGAAAAAAATTCCCATCCTATCCAGCCTCTCCTTATAGCTCGCTCGCACCTTTCCCAACAGCATCCAGGTTAATCTCTTCTGAACCCTCTCCAGCTTAATAATATCAAGGTCAGTTATATCAAAGTGAATAGTCAATGTATTTTCTAAGGGGAGTGGAGACCAAAACTAGAGGACATAGGTTTAAAGTGAGCGGGGAAAAAAAAACTACACTTGACCTCAGGAGCAATGTTTTGAGCAAAGGGTGGTGTGCCTATGGAATGAGTGGGTAGGATGACCAGACTGGACACAGTATTCCAGAAGAGGCCTCACTGATGTCCTGCACACCCTCAACATGACTTCCAAGTTTTGATATTGAAAGGTCTGACCAATGAAGACAAGTGTGCAAAGCCCCTTCTTAGTCATACTCTCTATATGAGATGCAAATTTTATAGAATTATACCTGATTTCCGAGGTCCTACTCTTGTTTGATTTACCAAATCCAATACCTCGCATGAATCCAAATTGAACTCCATCTGCCACCTCTTATCCCAGCGTGTGATATAATTGCCTCCTCACTCTCCCTCTTCAATTTTAAATTCCCATCCCTCACCAGGAGGCCTGCACATTCCTGTCTTGATTTTCACAAAGATCCTGAGCTTGGTTTGCCTTCTGTGGCTAGGGGGAGGAGGGGCAGATTGCAGATGTAGTCAATGGGGAGGAGAGGCAGGATAGTAATCAGCGGCCTGGTATCTTTTCAAGGTTTTAGAAAGAGGTCAGTCACGCACGTTATTGGTGTTTTGGGGCCAGAAATAATGGTCTTTCTTTGTCTTTCTTTATTTAGTAATAAATATCTATTTGTGACCCGTCATTGTGCAGAGTGTTTCTGCAGGATTTATCTCCCTAATATTGCAGACTGCAGATAATCGCTGAGCCCCATCAGGTTTGGGAATTAACAGAATCAGCGTACTTAACTTGTTCTGACTATGTTCAATGATGTCTTCGATGAGCATTGCATGCACATCCTTCTGGACTCGGTGCCTTTGTGAGGATTAAGCCTGCAAGAATGTTGTTTATCAGAACAGCATTCTATCCTTCCACCCCATACACAAAAGCGTAAGTCCTCCCATAATGGTTCTGCAAATGTCCTCATGCTGCTGCAATGACAGTCAACTGGGTTCATTGTTCCTGCAACAGACACCTCGCTATCCTCTCCCACTCCTCAAGGACTTCCTTGTTATTTAAAGGATTGTGCGTCACATCAGACTCGATGACATCCGTATTTGATCCCTCACTTTTGCAGGGCAGTAACTAACAACTGTCTCCCCAGTTCCTTATCTCTATATTAGTAAGATTACAATGTATTCACATGACATATCTGCTACCTTTTTTATATCCAGCATCTTTACCAGACAGTTTACCTGACTCTACTTCTCCATTTGGAAAGCGACACTAAACCTGGATTTGAAGGGATTTCGTGGCACCCCCACGAAAAAAACATCAAATTTCATACTTTGTACCTGCCACTTCATTCTATGTTCTACCCTCTTCATGTGCTGTTTAGCTAACTCACATAATCTAATCTCTCTCACCTCAGATACATATTCCAAGTGTGAGATCTCTGACTTCAGTCCTATTAATTTCTCTTTAATTAATTCCAAAAGACCTTACACTTCATGTGCGAATACTAAATCAAAGGGAGTAAACTGAGTAGATCGAGGCATCTCTAATGGCAAACAATTTAATGGGACACCTTTATCCCAATCATTTGGCCATCCCTGACAGTATGCTGTTATCACGGACTTCAGCACGTGATGTCAACTTTCCAAGGCACCATGCGATTCAGGATGGGGCACACTTGATTTGAAGTGCTGTATGCCTAAGCTATCCATGATTTACTTAAACAGCCGTATGGTAAAATGACTCCATTGGACTGATGGAACTGTCTGGGTAGCCCGTACTGAGTAAGGAAAGATGCGAATCCCTCCACCACCCTTTTTGCTTAATAATCTGGAATGGAATTACCTCTGGTAATCTGGCAGACACATATTTAGGAAATATTTATTTTTCACTTTTAGTTTAGAAAGAGACCCTACACAAATCATCATAACCCACATGAAATGTCCGTTGAATGCATGAATTGGCAACAAAAACTCTGGTTTTTCGTCCTGCCTGTGGCTTATCTACCATTCGGCATGTATGATACATACAATAAAGAATAAACACGTCCTTGTGCATTCCAGGCCAGTAGAAATACTTTCGTACATTAGCCTGAACCTTCCAGGTGGCCTTTTGCAAGTACATCATGTGATCCCCGTAACACTTCCTGTCTGTATGCGATCGCCAACACAATCTGGTCAACTTTGGCCCATTTCTCCTCTGCAATAACCTGTTGTGGTCTTCATTTTCATTTAAAATTCAATCTTTAAGTTGCTAACGCTCGACAATACATTTTGATTCCTTTCCTGAGTATACATCAATTTATGTAAATTTCTGTTGTAAGGCCATTAGCCCTTCAGGACGAAAGACCTCTGCCTGACCCTCTGCCTGTTCAGATTTTTCCTGCATTATTACATGAACAGCGGGCCAGCTAATGAAACTTCAACTCCTTTGTCTTTCTTTTTACATTTTGATTCTTGCTTTAACCTATGACTTTAAGATTTTGTTCTTACACAGTCTGGAAAATTTCCTGGGTATTTGTCTTTTAACTCCTCAATTCCCTGGTCTTCCTTTCACTTCTCCACCACAAAAGGTGTCACTCACACCTTGGATCCTGCTAAATTCTTCTCAAGAATAAGATGGTATTTCTTAAACTGACGGTCTGTCACCCACTCCCACTGTTAGGTCCCCAATCTTGATTTGGATCTCTAACCCGGTCTTACACAGGGGAGCACTACATTTCTGTTCCTATTCCACAAATTATCACTCTCTCAGGTAACATGTCAGAGAGAGTACAAATACTTTTATCACTTACTTTGAAAGGCTGAGAGAATGTGAGGATTACAGATACTGGAGATCACAGTTGAAAGGTGTGGCGCTGGAAAAGCACAGTAGGTCAGGCAGCAGCCAAGGAGCAGAAGAAACGACGTTTCAGGCATAACCCCTTCATAAGGCAACTGGGGGATGGGGATAAAGAGTTCTGAGAGATACGTCGGTGGGTGGGGGAGGAGCTGGGCAGAAGGTAACTTGGAAGGCGATAGGTAGCCGCAAGTGGGGGGTGATGGTGAGAGGTCAGCTGACTGGGTGAAAGTGGATGGTAGTAGGAAGCTGGGATCCTCCAACCACACGGCATCAATGTCGACTTCACCAATTTCCAATACTCCCGTCTCCCAATCTCATCCCAGATCCAACCTTTCAACTCGGCATCGCCTTCTTCAACTCTCCTGACAGTCCACCTTCCTTCCCACATGTCCACTCCACCCTCCTCTCTGACCTAACACGATCACTCACACCTTTATTTTACTATCGCTTTCCCACTGACCTTCCCCTCAGCCCCACTTCTACCCTCCTATTTATCTTTCACCCCACCCCCCCGCCACTTTCCACATGAAGGGCTTGTGCCTGATATGTCGATGTTCAGATGCTGCCTGACCTGTTGTGCTTTTCCAGTGCCACACTCTTTTAATACTACAGACTGAGCAGATCCCGTATGTCACAAAATGATACCTTGTTATCCTTCTCTACCTGTTCTTTCTGAGTAACTTTTCCCCACAGAGGTGAATTCTTTATAGAGATCAGGTACTAACTCCATACCCGTCCCCTGCCGAAGCTGAGCACTCTCCTGCAGCTCTTCAACTTTTCTTGGGGTTCGTTTACTACTTCCACTAATGGCACTGGTTTAGCCTCTTTGACCTGCCATCCCTGCCGCGCTTCTCACTTCTTGAACTTGCTGTTCATTCGCATGAACTCTGATCATCTCTGGAAGTGAGTCTTAAAAAATCCTCCAGCAAAATTATCTGTCTTATTTATTTTTAAGGCCCATGCCCATCTATCAAAATGACTACGTTTAACTCTTTCCTCCTCAATATAAGTCTGACTTGGTTCCATCATTTTGTTTCTGAATCGTGCTCTATATACTGTTGGTACCAATTCATAAGCATTCAAAATGGCCTGTTTGACATCTGCACAATCTCTTGACCCCTCATCTGACAGCGCTGCATCTACCTCACTAGCTCTGCCTACCAGCTTAGTCTGAATTAGTATTACCTACAAGTTCTCTTCTCTGTCTATCCAATTTACAAATGAAATAACAAGGCAGCCACATTTTTCTTATGAAAATATGGCAATGTTTTCACATATTTAAGTATAGCCCTACCTTCTCTTTTAATCTCTATCCTGTTAAATTGACTTTGCTGACTAATTAGCAACTTCTCAAGTTCAAATTCTCTCTTTCTTTTTCCTCTCTCTGTCTCTTTTACTTCTACCTCGCTTTCTCTTTCCTCTCTCTTTCTTTTTGTCTCACTTTTTAATCTTCTAACTCCCGTTACTGCATTTGCAATTCTTTGTTTTCTAACTCTACTGCACTCACTGTCAGTTTCTGCAGTACACCAAAGTGCTTGACCAACTCCATTGTAATTTCAGCTTCCCTATTGTCCCTGGTTAAACCCAGTTCTAACCTATTTGCTAATTCTAAATATACGCCCTTCCTCCGTCTTTTGAAACTTTCTTCGCAAATTTTGAATCATTTTCAAGCTCCAGAACCTCTTAAGCAATGTTAAATCCCATTTCTCTAACTTTTGTTTAATCATCCATATGTAACCAAAACTAAACATATTTTCCGACGTAAGTTTTATTTAAAGATCTCTGACAATAAATGCCAAGTGTTGGAATCTGCTGAGACCTCTTGTACCCATAATCTGTTCGCATCTGTCACAATCCTGAATGACAAGCCCTGAAACTGTTATGACATCGACGTCGAACGCTTCTGTTAACAAAAACCCAAACATCAAGAAAAAACTCATCTCGACTGGTAATCTATTAAAACATGAGTGACAAAGAACTCCCAGATTCCACCGTTCAAAGAAAAATAACAATATATTTTATGAACACGAATCGTGAACATTAAACAACAACTATTCACATGTACAAGACAACCTTTTCTTAACTTCTTTCGATCTGACTATAACTCCAAAATATGCTGTTCCACTAACACACTTATTGTAAGTTTCATTAACATAATATCAACATCGCACAGTCTCCGTCTTCCCCGCTGTCTTCAGTCTTCCAGCTGCTGATCCCCTTGGGTCACCTTCTTTCTGCTTTTCTTCCGGTAAATAAAGTATATTGGAAGGATTTTTTTAATAATTTGAGACCAAGATGTTAGCTGTCTAGTTAGCTTTCCCATCAATTTTCAAAATACCAGGTTTATATTCTCCCCATGACATATTCAATTCTCTTTGTTTGATTGGTTTCCAGATGTTAAACAATAAAGTTTATCTTCCAGTGGTTTCTGGTATCCTGGACAGGATTCAAATTAATATTGGTTTCATTAGAAAGTAATTTTTGGCATTGCAAGTAAGAGTCACAACACTCGCTAATGGATGTGATAGATTAGGGGGCGTTCTTCTTTCAGGCCAGGTATGTTAGATATCTACCCCGTTTATCACCAGACTCCAATAACCTCTGTTTCACAAGGGAGATTTCCCTCTTTGCTGTCTGGGTGAGCCCAGCATTCAAACTAGCTCTGAGGGCTGTAATCTGCTGCAACTTGGTTACAGACGGTCTGGCAAGGTATGCTGTTTCAGCTGCCTTCAGGCAAGCCTCGAGCATATGCAGCTAATCTGCCTTCTGCCACTTCTGGGTCGCTTAGTAAGAAGTAATCAAACTCCTCCTATAGGCCCTGGCAGTCTCCGAGACCGCCGACGTTTTACTGGCCGTAAGCAAATTAATGTCCCAAAAATTTTTAAATTCCTCTGAAAAATATTCAATAAACTTGCTATCCTTCAGGAAGAAAGGAGCCACGTGCCAGTGCTGTGAGCGTGTCCCATCACCACCGACCTTTACCTCCATGTACACTACAACATGGTCAGAAATGACTATCTTCCAAATTCTGCAGGACAGCACCGAATTCAAAAAGGTCAACAAGGAAAAACAATGTCAATCCTCGAAAAGCACTTACGTGGCTGAGAGAAAAAGGTGACGTCCCTCTCCTCAGGGTGGGGACAACTCCACACACTCACAATTCCCAGCTCCCTGTTCAGATACACCAACTGCCTGGATTGCGGGGACGTACCCGCAAGTCCCTGAGGCTTCCGGTCCACTTCGGGGTTAATAGATCTGTTACAGTCTCCCCCTATTTCTGTATGACGTGCCCCAAGGACCAGCCACTCGGAAAGGGCATCTGTTAAAAATTTGAGGGCGCAGGATACATTCAATTTCCCATACATATTTCGATGTATTAAAGCTTTACGAATCAAAAACCACCCATATTCATTCTTAATTTGGTCTCACAGTTGAAATGGAAGATTCTTCTTGATGAGTTAGTAACCCCTCTGCTTTTCAAGTTAAAGGATGAGAAATAACACACGTCTGGACACTCAGACAGAGCATTGAGGAGAGAAGGCAGGATGAAGCGAGGGCTGCCGGCAAGGTAAGGGCTTAATTTATATTTGGGCAGTGGCTAAACCCGAGATACTGCACATGTAGAATCACCCTCCCGCCCCCCCTTCTCTAACCCGATGAAGACACAGTAAGGTAAGGCTTTTATTTTTTTCTTTATCTTTCTTTTTCGTATATTTAAGTGCGTTGTTTGGGTTTAGTTAGTTGATATAAAGCTATGCTTCCCATAGCAGTGGACCTCAGACCATGGCAGGTGCTTCTTGCTTGAAGTGGCAGCTTAGGAATGCGTCTGACATTCCTGACTTTTTCACCTGCCAGACGTGTGTCCAGCTGCAGCTCTCCTTTGACCGCATGATGGCCCTGGAGCTGTGGATGGACTCACAGTGGAGCATGCGCGATACTGATGGATAGCACGTTTAGTGAACTGGTCACACTGCAGGTTAGGATTGCTGAGGGAGATAGTGAATGGGGGATCAAAAGGCATAAAAAGAGTACGAAGGCAGTGCAGGTGTCCATTGCGGTCATCTCCTTCCAAAACAGGTAAACCGTTTTGGATACTGTTGGGGAAGATGGCTCACCAGGGGAGGGCAGCAGTTGCCAGGATCATGGTACCGTGACGGGTACGGCTGTTCTGAAGGGCGGGAAAAAGACTCGTAGGGCCATGGTCATAGGGGATTCTATAGTAAGGGGAATAGATAGGATGTTCTGTGGCCGAAAACAGGACTCCCAGATGGTATGTTGCATCCAAGGTGCTCAGGTCAGGGATGTCACCGATTGGCTGCAGAGCATTCTAAAAGGGGAGGGCGAACAGCCAGTTGTCTTGGTGCATATCGGCACTAACGATATAAATAGGAAACGAGATGAGGTCCTGAAAGAAGAATTCAGGGAGCTAGGAGAGAATTTAAAGGGGATTGATCTCGGGAATACTACCAGTGCCACGTGCTAGTCAGTGTAAAAATGAAAGAATAGGCAGGATGAACACGTGGCTTAAGGGATGGTGTAGGAGGGAGGGATTCAAACTTGTTGGACATTGGGACGGTTTCTGGGGAAGGTGGGACTATTACAAAATGGACGGTCTACATCTGAACCAGACTGGAACCAACATACGTGGGAGAGTTTTTGTTCCTACTGTTGGGGAGTTTGTAAACTAATGTGGCAGGGGTCTGGGAACCAGTCGAGACTGGAGACTGTAAGAATTGTGAAGATGGCATTAATAAAGGGAAGGGTAGGCAGAGAGCGGATGAGCACAAATATCTGGTGGCATGAAATGCATCTACTTTCATGCTAGGAGTATAGTGTGTAAGGCAGATGAACTTAGGGCTTGGATTGGTGCCTGGGAGTATGACATTATTGCAATCACAGAGACTTGGTTGAAGGAAGGGCAAGATGGTTAATAATGAAATGTTTCAGGATATAAACGCTTCAGACAGGACAGAGAGGGAAGCAAAAGGCGGGGGGGGGGGCAGTGGAGTGGAGTTGCATTTCTGATCAAGGACGATTTCACGGCTATGCTAAAGGAGCACACTATGGAGGTCTTGGGTAGTGAGGCATTATGGGTGGAGCTGAGAAATAAGAAGGGTGCAGTTACATTGTTGGGGCTGTATTACAGACGTCCCAACAGTGAGTGTGAGGTGGAAGAACAAAAATGTAAACAGATTATGGAAAGATGTAGAGGCAATAGGGGAGTGGTGATGGGAGATTTTAATTTTCACAACATTGACTGGGCTACACTTAACGTCTGGATGGGGTAGAATTTGGAAGAATTCCAGGCGTGTTTTCCACTGCAGCATGTCAATAGTTCGACGAGCGAAGGGGCCATATTGGACCTGATACTGGGGAACGAGCCAGGACAGGTGGTAGAAGTTGTGGTGGATGATTTCTTTGGGAACAGTGACCACAATTCTGTAAGTTTCAGAATATTCGCAGATAAGTTAGAAAGTGGACCTAAGGGAAGAGTACTAAACTGGGCCAAGGACAACTATATCAATATTAGACTGGAACTCGGAAATGTGGATTGGACACAGCTATTTGAAGGGAAGTCCACATTTGCGATGTGGGAGGCTTTCAAAGATAGGTTAAAGATAGTGCAGGATAGGCATGTCCCGTTGATGGGAAAGGATCGGAGGGGCAAGAGTCATGAACCATGGATGACAGGAGAAATTGTACGACTAGCCAAGAGGAAAAGGGAAGCCTACATAAGATCTAGGCAGTTAAGAACAGAACAGACCCTGGAGGAATATCAGGAGAGTAGGACAAGTCTTGAACAAGGAATCAAGCGGGCTAAAAGGGGTCATGAAGCAACATTAGCGAGCAGAATTTAGAAGAATTCCACAGCATTTTTTTCTTATATAAGAAGTAAGCAGGTAACTAGAGAAAGGATTGGTCCACTAAAGGATAATGAAGGAAGGCTGAGTGTTGAACCTGGGAGAATGGGTGAGATTCTGAATGATTACTTTGCATCAGTGTTCACTGAGGGGAGCGACATGATGGATGTTGAGATTAGATATCGAAGTTTGATAACTCTGGATCACATTGACATAAATAGGGAAGATGTGTTGGGTAGTCTACTGGTTATTACCATGGACAAATGCCCAGGACCGGATGAGATCTATCCCAGGTTGCTGAGGAAGGCGAGAGAGGAAATAGCTGGGGCCCTGACAGATTCCTTTATGGCATCCTTAAATACAGGTGAGGTGCCAGAGGACTGGAAGGTTGCTCATTTTGTCCCCCTGTACAAGAAGGGTAGTAGGGATATGCCAGGTAACTACAGACCAATGAGCCTGACTCGGTGGTGGGAAAGTTGCTGGAGAGGGTACTGAGGGATAGCATCTATTTATATTTAGAAAAGAATGGGCTTATCAGTGATAGGCAACATGGTATTGCACGGGGGAGTTCGTGTCTTATTAATGTAATTGAGTTCCTTGAGGAAGTGACCAAGGTGATAGATGAAGGAAGGGCTGTTGCTGTCATATACATGGACTTCAGTAAGGATTTTTATAAGGATCTCTATGGTAGAAAAATGGAGAAATTGAAGTCATATGATGTGCAGGGTGTTCTAGCTAGATGGATAAAGAACTAGTTGAACAGCAGGAGACAGAAGAAGTAGTTGAAGGGAGTTTCTCGCAATGGAGAAAAGTGACCAGTGATGTTCCACAGGGGTCAGCGTTGGGTCCACTGTTGTTTGGATTATAAAAAGATGATCTGGAAGAGGGCGCTGTTGGTATGATCAGCAAGTTTTCAGATGACATGAAGATTGGTGGAGTAGCAGAAAGCATAAGGGAATGTCAACGAATACAGTATGATATAGATACACTGAAAAATGTGTTGCTGGAAAAGCGCAGCTGGTCAGGCAGCATCCAAGGAGCAGGAGAATCACCGCTTCGGGCATAAGCCCTCCTTGAGGAATCGAAGATATTCCCGAAACATCGATTCTCCTGCTCTTTGGATGTTGCCTGACCTGCTGTGCTTTTTCAGCTCTGATCTCCACCATCTGCAGTCCTCACTTTCTCCTTTTTGATATAGATAGACTGGACAGTTCGGCGGAAAAGTGGCAGATGGATTTCAATCCAGACAAATGTGAGGTGAGGCATTTAGGCAAGAGTAATTTTAGAGCGAATTATACAATGAATGGAAGAGGCTTTTAAAAAGTTGATGAGCAGAGAAATCTGGGAGTGCAGGTCCATTATACCCTTAAGGTTGCTGCACAGATGAATAGAGTGGTCAAGAAGGCATATAGTATGTTTGTCTTCATTGGACGGGGTATTGAGCATAACAGCTGACAAGACATTGGTTCGGCCGCATTTAGAATACTATGTACAGTTCTGGTCGTCACATTACCAAAATGATGTGGATGCTTTGGAGAGGGCGCAGAGAAGATTTACGAGGATGTTGCCTGGTATGGAAGGTGCTAACTGTGAAGAAAGGTTGAGTAGGTTAGATTCATTTTCATTAGAAATAAGGAAATTGAGTGAGGACCTGATTGAGCTTTATAAAATTATGAAGGGTCTAGAAAAGGTGGATAGAGACAAGCCTTTTCCCAGGGTGAAGGATTCAATAACGAGAGGTCACACTTTCAAGGTGAGAGGTGGAAAGTTTAAGGGGGAATACACGCGGTAAGTACTTCACACAGATGGTGGTGGTCGTTTGGAACGCGTTGCCGGCAGAGGTGGTGGAGACAGGCACGGTAGATACATTTAAGATGCGTGTAGACAGATGCATGTGTAAGTGGGGAGCAGAGCGATACAGATGCTTAGGAATTGACAGACAGGTTTAGACAGTACATTTGGATCGGCTCCAACATTTGTTGGAACACGAATGGGAAATTCTCAAAGGGCTGTTCAAGTGGAAATTCCCTTCCCCAGAGGACTGTGGTGCCTAGATGTTTGCATTTATTCAAAGTTGTTTTTGTATGTAGTAAAATGGTACACACACAGAAACGTGCTGCTGTGACCAAAAGCACATGGAGCGGTAACAAAGTATCTCATAGCCCACTCCTGCTGCTCAGTCCTGTGTTGCTATTTTGTTTTCAACTCCTCAAGCTCCTACAAGGAGCAGATGGAGGCCACGTGCTCCAAATACCTGGTCAACAGTATCGCAGGATCTCATTCAGTCCCTCAAGACTGTCACACATGGTTTGGTGTCCGTTGGAAAATGTTATTTGGTTCGAAAGACGCCTCTGGTCTCATTACAGAGTGTTTCCTCTCTGCAACTTGTGGTTCATTTGTTGGTTATATTATAGACCCAGATTCACCGTGAATACAGTCCCCATATCTCAACCAGAGATGAATCACAAAATACTTTACTCTCTCTGATTGCAACGCTCAATAAAAGAACATTCAGGAAAATTACAGCCATTGACTTTGCAATTACTGAATATGAGGACAAAACGAACAGGATCAGGTAAGTCGGATGATCAAGCCAGTGCATAACATCATGGCTGATATACTGTTGACAATAACTCCTCTTTAATGCCGAATTCCTCATCCCTTCGCTCTCTGACAGGTTAAACATCCACCTACCTCCTCCTTAAATGCTTTAAGTGATATAGCTCCCCTAGCTCTCTCGCCCAGATAATTCGTGACAACGATGACCTTCTGTGAGAGGAAAGCACGCTCTAAACATACACCGTCACCGATGGATATGAACAAGAGGCGAACACAGGGGCTCAGGAAAGAGCGAATGGCTTTGATACCAAGGCAGTATATTTGACTGAGGATGGCATCGGAACCACCTACTTATTTGAGCTGAATGTGCATCAGGTGTAACCTTCCCTCTGGATGGGGTCTTTTAGAATACAAATAAAGCGATTTGGGGTCAGTCACCAACAATCCTTTCTGTCCCAGGACATCTCTGCAGGGGATCCTCAGGTTAGCCCCCTCAGCACAAACATCTTCAGCTGCTCCATCAATGTATTTCCCCATCATAAGATCTGAAGTAGGTATGATGACTGAAGATCACAGAATGTTCAGAACATTTTGTCCCCCACAGCTCCTGAACCATTCTGTGTCCATGTGCAGCAAGACCCGGACAGCATTCCGGTTTGTGCTGTTAAAGTGTCGGTAACATTTGTGTAACAGCACGGCCAGACCCTGCACATTTCCACAGTTAAAAGAGGAGCTCATTCAGCATCTCCAGCTGGTTGCACACGGGTATGAGATAGCATTCAGGAACAGGAAGAGTGACAGCAGATTCAATACTCCAGCCTGTTACACAGGAAGAAGAGTGGTCTGTTCAGTGCATCGAGCTGTTAAACAGGAACAGGCAGAGACAAATCAGACACTTAAACCTGTTCCATGAGACCAGGAGGAGGCTATTCATCCCCATGAGACAGTTATACAGGAACAAGAGGGGGTCATTGATATTCCAACATGACAAATTAATGAAACCGAGACTGCACTGATAGAGGACTCCATGATGTTAATCATGGTTCCATTGTTTGTAGAACGTGTGTTGCTTTAACATAGTTTGCTGGCAATGAGGAGGGAAGTCAAATGATTCGTGCCAAATCTCAAGGATGCATCTTCCATCACCGAGAAGAGAAACCTATGTTCTCCATGGAGATCAGAATCTGGTGGGAATAGTTAACTGTTTTAGAATGAAGGTATTGTGGCTGCTGTAGGGATTGAAGATAACGAGACTTTCGGTGTAGGACCATACACCAAATGCACTGTATTAACGTGGGGAGAGTTTATTCAAAGACTGGCGCTCTGTCTCTCTCATGCGACATGGGGATTGGGTGTGGAGTGAGGGGAATATTCTCAGAGGCTCTTAACCTATCGACAATCATGCAACCCGAGTAAAAAAGAGGCCATGGAATATTTCACCGTATCAGTATCTGTTCAGAACATCGTGAGTGACTGTCCCTCCCCCTCAAGTTTCAATGCAATCGCCTCTCATTCTCTCACAACGCCAGAGATTAATCTTCACTGTTTCCTCATGGCACCATCATCCCAGGGATTAGTCTGGTGAAACTCCATTGCACACTCTCTGTGGCAAGGCGATCATTCCTTATAAGGAGAGAAAGTCTGTCCACTACATCCCAAATACTGCCCCAACAACACTCTCAGCGATGATCACAATAACTCTTTTTCCTCTTCGACATCTCCGTTTCTTTCCTGTGGCGTAAATAGATTTTCCTTCTCTCTACACTGCTGGAAAGAGTTAACACTTTTATAATGAAGGTATAGTTGCTGCTGTCAGGATTATGGAAAACATGACGTTCATTGCAGGATCACGCACCAATTGAACTGTATTAATGTTGCAAGAGTTTATTCAAAAGCCAGAGCCTCTCTCTCTCTCTCTCTCTCTCTCAGTCTCTCTCTCTCTCTCTCTCTCAGTCTCTCTCTCTCTCTTTCTCTTCTCTCTCTCTCTCTGTCACAGTTGAAATAGGGAGTGGGGGTGATTGGGTGGAACGGTCGCAGAGGCTGTTAAACGATCGAGAATCATGCAATCTGAGTGAAAAAAAGCCATGAAACTTATCAATGTGTCAGTGTCTGTTTAGAACATCATGAGTGATTGTCCATTCCCCTTAAGGTTCAATGCAATCATCTCTTATTCTCTCACTGAGCTTCACTCACTGCTCATGGTGCCATCATCCCAGGGATTAGTCTGGTGAAACTTGAGAGAAAGTCTATCCACAGTACCGCAAATACTGCCTCAACAACACTCTCAAGGATTGTCAAAAAACATCTTTTCTCTCACTTCGACATCGCCATTTCTTTTCTGTTTCACAAAAAGCCATTCCTTCTCTATGCACTACGGCTGAGATGGGATTTATAAGTCCTTTACATCTGTACGTCAGCATCAATAAAGCCAGCACCAGAGATTCCTATGGAGATTTGCATCACTCTCGGGGAGAATTTCAATGAGATTGAATACACCTAAAAAAAAGCGATTATCACGTACCTGAATGGAAATAAGAAGTAGCAATACAGAAAACAGGCAGAAAAAGGGAGCTATCTTTACCTTTATTCTTCTCCCACAGGATGTATGAAGCCCTGGTCAGGGCAACATGTTATGCAGATCTTGAACTGAGTGGCTGGTTCAGCTGTTCCACAGTACCGTAAAGAGTAAAACGCATAGCTTGGATTTGTAGTGTCACAACAGAGGATAGATCTTCCTGCTTAATTAAAACCAGCAACAGAGAAAAGATTTATCCCATGCAGCAATCTGTGATAATTCTAGACTCCAAATCTATTTAAAGTAAAAATAAACAACTTTATTTCTTAAAGTATAACAGAGAATAATAAACGAATGACTATTTACAACTTCTTCCTTTAACCTGTCTTTGATCATTCCCCTCCACAATACTAGTCCGATAAGATTCCTAATTAAGATGTACAAAACAAAACTTCTTATCTCAAAACCAGGAAGCTTTCGGTTCTTCTCCATATTCCTGTCTTCTTTTCTTCTTGGGGATTCTGCTTCACCAGTTACTAGTCAATAAAGGTATTTTTGAGGCAGTCTTTGCATGCTGGTATCTTGGCAGTTCTCCTCTCAACTGTCCAATTTTCCATGGTCTTGTACCGCCAAACTATTGGAATGTATCATTGGCTGTTACGGTTGTCAATATAATAAATTAAAACTTGCTTGGAGGTGGGTATTTTGTGGGATCATTTAAAACTTGTTACAGTTGAATTTGTTTCGAGACAATAAGCTAATCGGGTTGTTCGACCAAATGTTACATTATATCTATTTTTCAGAACTCTTGGTGCTGTCAGGTAGTTATTGTTGGTTTTTCATTCCCTCAAAGGTACAGTACTCCCACGTGTTCATCACAGAAGTCACACGGAAACCTGACGAGGGAAGCATGACACATTGACTTCCCTAAAGGACTTCAGGCAAGCAGATTGGTTTTTATAACAAATGATAATGGTTGCTTTTAAACTCCCCAATATCCTTCATGAGATATCAACAGACTATTATTCTGTGGCTCTAGATTTTGAGTCAATGGCTTGACCACCATAAACTATCTTCCCTTATGCGCAGAGAACAAGTTAAACATTCTCAATAGCAATTATTTTGTGACGGACATGTGATTACAAGGAATGTGAAACTGTTGCATCCGGATTGAACAAAGGCACAAATGGTTTATTCAGATATTGCACTGAGACTGAGGACGAGACTGGGATACCATGATGGTGGTATTGGACAGGATTAGTGAGTGGGGAGGACATGGAGATGTAAATCTGTGAAGGACAAAATGGTTTATGGTGTTTGAGAAAAGTCTGATTCCTTCTTGCATATCAGTGAATATTGTATAAACCGTAGTTTGATAGTTGTAATATGTAAGGAAATACATTTTTGTTTGGAATTGAAGATATTGACTTGCAAATTTACATATCATGAGCAGAAATTCAGTTCAACCCGGTTTAGTAGACAAATATAAAGACTTACCAGGAACACCAACTATCGCGAGGAAGTAGTAACTACCTTGAATAATCCAAAGGATATCCGGATCCGATATGCTAATGATATCCAAGGCTGAGAAAGCCAGTAAAGACCGCCCGGATAAACCCCTGTCAATTGTTGGAACATTCCAGTGTAATGTTCTCAGATACTGATCCATAGTTGGAACATTCCAGTCTAATGTTCTCAGATTCCGATCCATTGTTGGGACATTCCAGTCTAATGTTCTCAGATTCTGATACATTATTGGAACATTCCAATCCATGGTCCTCAGATTATGAATCATTACTGTAACGTTCATATCTAATGTTCTCAGATTCTGATCTTTCCTCTCGCTCTCTCTCTCGAACTGCTGATCCCTGTTAGTGCTGTAAGTGATGCTCCTACTCACACTATGGGATAGCACATTGAATAGAGCCCATTTATCTTTCAACGATGGAAACTCTCCACTGGGATAATTAGGACTCACGGATATTGACATTAATCACAGTCATTGAACAAATAGCTCCATTTAATCCCTTTGAGTTCAATATTGATTTTATTAAAATTCAAAAGAAAATTTAAAATTTACTCATTTAGCTTGGGATATGTGGGGGTGGCTGAGGGAAGGAATATTGGAGATGGTAGATTGATTGCGTGTAATCATTCAATCTGCCTTGGATATGGGAGTAATGTCAAAGGATTATCAGAACATAAACAAGTTTCTCCGTTTATAAATGGAAACATACAGTCTGCAACTACTGATCAGTGATTATAATGTCAGTAAAATATGGAGAGACCTTTTCTAGTCCATAATCTGACAGGCAAATGTGCCTACGACTACATGAGTTGTAACAGGCAAATGGCATGGATATGTTAACAGAGAATATGATGTGACACACAATTCAAATGGTTAGCCAAGGATCAGAGAGGGCAGATGAGTGTCGTGCTGTTAATGTTGTCAACGACAATCAACTGTGATTAAGTACCATGCATTGGTTTTCAATTTCAGTGCGATTATGTTATTGGGGACATGGCTGCAGAGACTGGAGGGAAGGAACATGATATTTCCCAGTCATCAGTATTGGGATGTTACTCTTTATAAATCATAAGAAAATCAATTCCAGGATACATCTCCAATGAGGAATGAGGAGAGCCAATATTAACCATACGACCAGAAGACATTGGAGCAGAAATTTGGCCATTCAGCCCATTGAGCCTGCTGCCCCATTCAATGATGGCTGTTAAGCTTCTCAACTCCATTCTTCCGATTTCTATCTGTAACCATTCATCCCCTTTACAATCAGGAACCTATCTGTCTTACTCTTAACTATACTCAATTACCTGGCCTCGACAGCCTTCTCTAGCAGTGAATTCCATAGATTCACCACTCTCTGGCTGAAGAGGTTCGTCTTTAACTGTGTTTGAAAAGGTCTTCTCTTTACTCTGTCCCTTTGGGTCCTAGTCTCCCCTCCATTGGAAATATCTTCCCAAAATCCACCCTCTCCAGATCATTCAATATTCTGTAAGTTCCAATTAGACCTCCTAACATCCTTCTGAACTCTATCCAATATAGACCCAGAGACCTCAGATGTTCTTCATACGTTAAGCTTTTCCTTCCTGGGACCACTTTCATGGATCTTATTGAAAAATGCTCCAGGGCCAGTACATCCTTCCTGAGATATGGGACCCAAAACTGTGCGCAATAATCCAAATGTAGCCTGGCCAAAATCTTATAGAACCTCAGAAGTACATCTCTGCATTTATATTCAAGCCTTCTTGAAATGAATGGAATCATTTTATTTGCCTTCCCAACTGCTGACAACCTGCAGGTTTACCTTTCAAGATCCTTGGACTAGCAACACCCCCCCCCCCCCCCCCCCCCGGAGTCTTCTGAACTTGCTCGCTATTTAGAAAATAGTCCATGCCTTTATTTTTCCTGGCAAACTGCATGACCTCACACTTGCCCTCGTTATACTCCACCTGCCACTTCTTTGCTCACTCCCCTAACCTGTGCAAATCCTTCAGCAGGAGAAAGTGAGGACAGCAGATGCTGGAGATCAGAGTCAAAAAGTGTGGTGCTAGAAAAGCACAGCCAGTCAGGAGGACTCTGAGGAACAGGATATTCGACGTTTCAGTCATAAAGCCTTTGTCAGGAATGAAGTGGGTGGGCGGAAAGGGGTTGAGAGATGAATGGGAGGGGGTGGGAGGAAGTTAGCATGGAAAGCGATGGCTCAGTGGAGGTGAGTGGTGAGAGTGGAAGATGGAGTGGATAGATGGGAAGGAAGATAGGCAGGTAGGACAGTCCAACAGGTGGTGCTCAGTTGGAGGGTTTAGTCTGGGATAAGGTGGAGGGAGGGGAGATGAGGAAACACGTGACATTGCGCTGGATACCATGTGGTTGAAGGGTTGCAAGGTGGAAGACGGCGCGCTCTTCCTCCAGACGAATCATAGCGAGAATGTGGCATTGGATGAAGCCAAGAACTTGCATGTCCTTTGAAGAGTGATCGGGGGAGGCGAAGTATTCCGCCACAGGGAAGTGGGGTTGTTGAATGTGTGGCAGAGAGTGTTCCCTGAACCGTTCTGCAAGTTGACCTCCTGTCTCTCCTATGTAGAGGAGACCAGGAGCAATGGACAGAGTAGATGACGTGTTTGGATGCACAGGATATTCTCTGCCTGATGTGGAAGGATCGTTTGGGGCCTTGGATTGAGGTTAGGAGGAAGTTGTTGGCACAGGTCCCATACTTCTTGCAATGGCAAGGGAAGCTGCCGGGAGAAGAAGGTGGCTTGTTGGGGTGTGGGAAGGGGGACGCGTGAACCTAACGAGTGGTGAAGGGAATGGTCTCTGCAGAATGCTGGTGGGGAAGGAGGTATATCTCTGGTGGTGTGGCCTGACTGTTGGTGGTAGAAATGCGGAGGATAATGCGTTGTTTCCTGAGGTTGGTGGTCTGGAAGGCGAGCATCAGAGGGTTGCTAGAGGGTGCTACTGAACCCTCCTGCAGCCGAACCACCTCTTCGATGCTACCTATTCCATCTTTGCACTGTTTGATAACTTAGTCAGAATGACCTCAGTTCCTTCATGTAGACCATTAAGGCACAAAGGGAATTGTTGTGATACCAACACTGAGTCTTGAGGAATACCACTTGTCACTGGATGCCATCCTGAGAAGGACACGTTTATCCCCACTCTCTGCTTTCTGTCAGACAGCCATGCATCTATCCAAGCTAGCACCTTGCCTGTAACACCAGGGGCCCTAATCTTTCTCAATAACCTCCTGCGT
Source organism: Hemiscyllium ocellatum (assembly GCF_020745735.1). Taxonomy (NCBI): domain Eukaryota; kingdom Metazoa; phylum Chordata; class Chondrichthyes; order Orectolobiformes; family Hemiscylliidae; genus Hemiscyllium; species Hemiscyllium ocellatum. The sequence continues at coordinate 874,189 of NW_026868168.1, read as the reverse complement.
GGCACCTTATCAAAGGAACTTCGAGAAGCAGGTGGATAACATCTACTGGTTCTCTTTGGTCAAATCTGCTCGTTACTCCCTCAAAGTATTCCAACAGGTTTGTCAGGCATGACCTCCCATTGATGAAACAATGCTGACTTTGCACTATTTTACTAAGTACTTCCAAGTATTCAGAAATCCCATCCTTCACGATGGATTCCAGGATGTTACCCACAAACAAGGTTAGGCTAATCAGTCTGTAATTTTCCATCTTCTGCCTAACTCCCTTATTAAATGGACTGTCACGTTAGCAATTTTCCAGCCTTTTCTGATTTTAGTCATTCCTGAAAGATTACCATTTTCACTTTCACTACCTCTTCAGCTATCTCCCATACAATGCTGGGGTGTAGTCCATATGGTTCAGTGGTTTATCCAAATTCAGGCCATTCAATTTTCTAGCATGTTCTCCTTGGTGATGACCACCATACTCAGCTCTGCCCTCTCACTCTCTTCAATTTTTGGGAAATTACTCGTGTCTTCCACCATGAACATTGATGCAAAGTTCCTCATTCGTTTCTTTGTTTTCCACTGCAGTCTCTCCAGCATCATTTTCCAGTGGTCCATATTCACTTTTGCCTCTCCTTTTCACTTTATATATTAAAGAACCTCTTACAGTCGCCGTTGTATTACTGGTTAGCTTACCTCCACATCTAATCTTCTCTGTCCTTTTTTGGCCCCCGTTAGTCTTTGTAAGTTTCCCAATTCTCTAGTTTCCCACTGCGCCTCACCACTTTATATACTTGCTCTTTTGCTTGTATGCAATCCCTGACTTCCCTCGTCAGCCCTGGCTGTCTCATCCTCCCTGTACCATGCCTTTATTCCTCGGCAAGAATCCCTGCTATGTCTCCTGAATTAATCTTGGAATCTGCTGCCACGGCTGTTCCCCTGTCTTTCATGCTTGACCCCTCTCCCAGTCAATTCTACCCAGCTTCTCCCTTATGCTTCTGTAGTTGCCTTTATTCAGCTGAAATACTGTTACCTCTGATTCTATCTTCTCTCTCAAATTGCAGAATAAATTCAACCATGTTCTGATCATTGCTTCCGAAGTTTACCTTCACCCTAATCTCCCATACGAATCCTGCGTCATTAAATCCAGTATCATCTGTTCCCGAGTGGGCTCCACCAGAAGCTGCTCCAAAAAGCCATCTCATAAACATTCCTAAAATTCCTTTTCTTGTGAACCACTACCGATCTGATGTTCCCAGTGCCCCTGCATACTGAAATCACCCATGATTACTGTACTTCGCCTTTCCTACACATCTTTCTACCTCCTGGTGTATCTTGTGCCCCAGCTCCTGACTACTCTTTGGAGCTCTGTACAAGACTTCAACTGTGGTTGTCTTACCTTTGTGGTTCCTCAATTCTACCCACGCAGATTCTACACCATCTCACCTTAGTTCCTTTCTTACTATTGATTTAATTTCATTTCTTACTAATAATGCAAATCCACTCCCTCTACCCACCTGCCTATCTTTTCGATATGGTAAATATCCTTAAGTATTCAGATCCCCTTGCAGCCACATCTCTGTGATGCCCATCACTTCATACCTGCCGATTTAATTTTGCGCCACAAGCTCATATACCTTATTCATCATACAGCATGCATTCAGTTATAACCCCTTCAGTCCTGCATTAACCGTCCCTCTTCTCATTGTCATTCATTTGTGCAGTGCGCTTGAAGTTTGATATGTTAAACATTTCCAGATGCTCTATCCTATTTGTGTCTGTGCTGGAGATTTTAATAACCTCTCCTGAGTCTGTACTCTTACCTCCTCTTTTAATTCGGCTTTTCTAATTAAACCCGATAACTGCACCCCCACCCCGCGCACACACACACACTCCTAATCAGTTTAAAACTCTGTCTACAGCCCTGGTTAGGATTCACTCGGACTCTGGTCCCAGCACGGTTCAGATGACGACTGTCCCATCGGAGCAGGTCCTTTTTTCCTCAGTAATAAAATGTGTTTATTCAACACAAAATGAAAGGATAAAAATGCTTTTCTGTACATACCAAAACATGAAAGTTACAAAAAGACAATATTGTTAAATACACTTACTATGTGGAGCTATCTAAATTGTATCGTGAATTACAAAACCATGGACATGGTGTACAAAGTTTATCAATCATTGTTTGACCCACAGCTGAGATCCTGATTTCCCCTCTGCCAGTGATTCCCTTCACTGAGATTCCACCCTGCCTCTCATGCAGTCTCTAGAGGGGCTATAAGTTCCTGTTGGCCCAGTCTATTTAAATTAATCCACCTTCTCCCTGGAACCAATCTATTGGTCTATTGGATTGTGTTTAGCAGTCAGCAACTCAGCTCTGGGATGTTATTGGTGATAAATGATCTGGGATGACAGCCAGTATCAGCATGGTGCTCACAGTGTATGGCACCAGACAAAGGGCTTACAGTCTGTGAGAGTTTCTAAGAAAAGTTTCTGTGCATTTCTCCTCATGCTGTCTCCTGATCTGACTTCAGACACCCCTTGCTCTCATTCTGTAGCTCCTTTTTTCACTCTGTTTATCTCACTTCATTGTCTTTCTCTCTGTTTATTTCTCTCCCTCTCAGTCTAGCTCCGATCATTCCCTCTATTTTCAAGCTGTCAAGTTGGAGAGCTCATGGACGCATGCTGGGCTGAATGGCCTCCTTCTGTGTTGTATTAATTCTGAAGTTCTCTGACCAACAGTAACAAGTTTTGGTGCCTGGAGAGACAAGCTGGTCCAGACAATTAACCATTATCTCTTCCTGTTTTCTGACATGCAGCGACATTGAAATATCTATTCAAACAAACAGATTCCTCATATTAAAATCAGCACACTTCAGACTGCCAGGCCATTGTGCTCAGTACCCTCTGCCTGTTGTCTTTTGTTGTTGGTCTTAGCTGCACTAGGATTAGTCTCCAACTCCTCCTCAGTTACTGTACCTGTGGACCTATTGCTGTGGTTCCACACACCCCTCCCCACCACACCCCTCCCTCACCACAGCCACACGCTAGTTTTAACCCTCGTAAAGGACAATATCAAACCTGCCTGCCAGGAGATTGCTGCCAGTTCAAGTCCATCCCGTCCATCTTGTTTCTATCCGATCAACGCGGGAATCCCAATGATCCACACATCGGAGATTGTTATCAGTTCATGTGCATCCCGTCCTTCTTGTGTGTATCCTCCTGACCCGTGAATCCCAATGATCCACACATCGGAGATTGTTATCAGTTCATGTGCATCCCGTCCTTCTTGTGTATATCCTCCCGACTCGGGAATCCCAATGATCCACATATCGGAAGTGCTGCCTCCCCGACCAGCTCTTTGATCGCGTATATAACTGGGCTACCTTACGATTCCTAATCTCACTCGCACGTGACATATTCTACTGTCTCCAAAATTCAAATATCCTTTCAGCACAACTCCAGCAAGGTCTTTTCTTTAAACTGGATAGACTTGATAATAAAAACTTAAGTGTGACGTCAGGAAAGTGAGACCACTGAATCAGTCCAATGACCACTGGATCTGATATCTATCCCCCGCCACCAAACCTGTTTGACAAGGCATACATATGGACCATCTATTTGCAGATGGACGAGGATAAAGAAAAGATTAGAAAATGTCAGAGCAGATGGATGTAATTCAGCCTGTTTACTCAGCTTTGCTTTTCAATTGGATTCTAATTATTCTGTTCCTTTCAATGGCAGGGTCTTTACCCAGAATCCCCAGTAGGTCAGAAAGTTCCCATTGTCGTTGTTTGCACAGTCCTGCGAAGGGAGTATCTATTGCCAGGCAATGGGCTGTGGGGAGTCCCAAGGGTGGCACAAGGAAAGGCTGCATGTAGTTACAATGGACTGAGGGAACTGAGAGAGATGGAATGGGCATCCTGGGACACTGCACTCAGACAAGTGGCCTGGCAAGATTCCAAAACACCCAGAGGAACCCGCGAACCATGGCTGCTTTTACAAAAACCTGTCACATTTGCTGCATTTCTCCATAGAACAAAAGGAAAAATACTGTAGATGGTAGAAACCTGAAGCAAACACGGAGACGTCCTATGGAGAGAGAAAGAGTTAATGCTCCCGATGCAGATACCAGAAGAATGTACAAAGTCCACACAGACCGGGTTCAGAGATTGGAAATGAACCCAAGTCCCTAGCACTGTGAGGCAGCATTGCTGTGTCACCAGGCTGGCCAATGCTGGATAATTGGGGATAGTATAGTTAAAAGCATAGATACTGTTCTCCGTGATCGGGATTAAGAGTTCTGAAGGTTGTGTTGCCTACATGGTGCTCGGGTTTGGGATTTATCATCTGGGTTGCAGAACTTGGAGCGGGAGGGGAAAGATCCAGTGTTCAGGGTCCGTGTAGGTACCAACAGCTGGACAAACAAATGACAATGCGAAGAGCGACGGGTAATACAGGACTGAACTATTATATTGGAATGCATGCAGTGTAAGGAATAAGGTAACTGAGCTTGTGACTCATCCATAAATTGGCAGGTACGACATAGTGGGCATTACAGTGACATCGCTGCAAGAGGATCAGGATTGGGAGCTGAATATTCAAGGATATTCATCCTGTCAAAAATATAGGCAGATGGGCAGAGAGATAGAGTTGTCTCAGTATTAAGAATGGATTGAATCAATAATCAATATTAAGAAATGAAATTAGGTCAGATGGTGTAGAATCTGTGTCGGTAGAATTGAGGAATCAAAAAAGTGGAAAAATGCAGTTGGAGTTATATACAGGGAGCTGGGGTGTAAGATACACCTGGAGCTAGAAAGATCTGCAGGAAAGGCAACGTTACAGTGATCATGTGGGATTTTATTATACAGATGGACTGGGAATTCAGATTGATAGTGGTTGGCAGGAAAAGAAATTTGTGGAATGTGTATGAGAAGGCTTTTTGGAGCAGCTTGTGCAGGCAGACTAGATGAGGGGAGCTTAAGGTGACAGTGATCATAATATGATTGAATTTACTCTGCAGTTTCAGATGGAGAAGATAGAATCAGAAGTAATGGTATTCCAGCTGAATAAAGGCAATTACACAGACATGAGTGAGGAGCTGGGTAGAATTGACTGGGAGACGGGCCCAGCAGGAAAAATAGTATAACAGCAATGGCAAGAGATTTTTGGAGTAATTCAGGATACAGTAGAGATTTATCCTGAGGAAAAAGAGGCTTGTATAGAGAGGATGGGACAACCATCGCTGACCAGGGAAGTCGGGTATAGCATAAAAGCAAATGAGAAATGTTATAATGTGGCAAAGTGCAGTGGGAAACCTTAGGATTGGAAAGTTTACAAAGACAAAACAGAGGGCAAACAAAATCAAATAAGGAGGGAGATTATTAAATATGGGGGTAAGCTAGCCAGTAATATAAAGGAAAACTGTAACAGTTTCTTTCACTATATAAAGTATAAAAGAGCGGCAAAAGTGAACATTGGACTGCTGGAAAATGATACTGGAGAGATAGCAGTGGGGAACGAGAAAATGGCCAAAGGACTGAATAATTACTTTTCATCAGCTTTCATGGTGGAAGGCACGAGTAACACCTTAAACATTCAAGAGATTGAGGGGCCAGAGCTGAGTATGATGGCCCCCACCATGGAGAATATACTAGAAAAAAATGTAATGGTCCGAAGGTGGGTAAATAACCCTGACCAGATGGACTACATCCCAGTATTATAAGGGAGATAGCTGAAGAGGGAGTGGAGGCAATCGTGGTTATCTTTCAGCAATCACTAGAGTAAGGAACGATCCCAGAGCACTGGAAACCCACTAACGTGACACCCCTTTTTAACAAGGGAGTAAGGAAAAAGACAAAAAAAAAACCCACCATGAATAGTTTAAACTCTGCCATGGGTAAGATCCTGGAATCCATTGTGAAGGATGAGATTTCTGAATACTTGAATGTGTTTGGTAAAATAGGGCAAAGTCGGCATGATTTCATCAAGGGAAGTTAATGCTTGACAAATCTATTGGAATTCTTTGAAGGGAAATGAGCAGCTCGACCAAGCACATCCACCTGGAATTCAAGGAGGCCTTTGACAAGGTGTCACACAGGAGATTACTGAGCATGATAAGGGTCCGTGGTGTTAGAGGCAAGGTAGTGTCATGGATAGAAGCTTATCTGTCTGGCAGAAAGCAAAGAGTGGGGATAAAAGAGTACTTCTCAGGATAGCAGCCGGGGACAAGTGGTGATCCAGAATGCTCAGTGTTGGAATCATAACTTTTTACTTGTTACATTAAAAATCCAGATGAGGGAATTGAGGGCACTCTGGTTAGGTTTGCAGACGATACAAAGATAGGGAGATGGTCAGGTCGTATTGAGGAAGCGGAGAGGCTGAACGAGGATTTGGACAGGTAAAGAGATTGTCAGATGCATTCCAACGTTGGAAGTGTGAAGTCATGCATTTTGGCACGAAGAATAGAGTCATGGTCTATTTTCTAAATGGTGAGAAAATTCAGAAATCTGAAGTGCAAATGGACTTGGGAGTTCTAGTGCAGGGTTCTCTCAAGGTCAGCTTGTAGGTTGAGGCAGTAGTTAGGAGGGCAATTGCAATTATGATTGGGAGCATTTACTACGAGAGGAATTGAATATAAGAACTGACTGTGTACGGCTCTGGTCAGACCACATTTGGAGTATTGTGCTCATTTTTGAGCTCCATACCTCAGAAAGGATGTACTGGTCCTGGAGCGTGTTCAAAAGATTTTCACGAGAGTGGTCATCGGAATGAAAAGTTTTTTGCATGAGGAATGTTTGAGTACTCTGGGTCTATACTTGATAAAGTTTGAAAGGATGAGAGGAAATATACTTGAAATAGGCAGGATACTGAATGACCTGGAGAGAGTCGATGCTGAAAAGATGTTTCCATTGGATTAGAATCCGAGGGCACAGCCTTAGATGAAAGGGAACACCTTTTAGAACAGTGATAAGGAGACAGTTATTTAACCATAGAAGGGTGAATCTTTGAAAGTTATTGCCAGAAGGCTGTGGGGTCAGGTCAATTAGTATATTTGAGAGGGAGATAGATAGTTTTTGATTATCCAGGGGATGAAGGGTTATGGGGAGAAGGTCGGAGAATGGGTTTGAGAAACCTATCAGCGATGATTGAATGACGGAGAAGACACGATGGGCTAACTGTCCTAATTTATGCTCCAACATCTTATAGTCTTCTGGTCTAAACCTTAAAGAAGTACCTTGCATCTCTGAGAAGATAGATTCATGTCATTCATGAATGTCAGTAGCTGATGGGAATAGTTAACTGCTTTAGAATGAAGGTACTGTGGCTGCCGTCAGGGTGGTGGATAATATGACATTCAGTGCAGGATCACACACCAACTGCACTGTATTCATGTGGGGAGAGTTCATTCAAAACTTGGACCTCTCCGTCTCTCTCAATGGGGTGTTGGGGTTGGGGTGGGTGGGCGTAACGTCCGACCAGGCACTTAAACTATCCCGAATCATACATCCTGAGTGAAATAGCAGTCATGGAATTGATCACATTGTCTGTTTAGAATATTAGGAGTGATTGTCCATCCCTCTCAGGGTTCAACCTCTTATTCTATCACAGCTCTACAGCTCAACCTTCACTCATTCCTCATGGTGTCATCATCCCAGGGATTAATCTGGTGGAACTCCTCTTCACTCTCTCTGTGGTAAGGAGATCACTCCTTATAATGGAAAGAAAATCTGTCCACAATACCCCAAATACTGCTGCAATATGACTCTCATGTTTGATCATAATAATTCCTTTCCCTCACTTTGCTGGCTCCATGTCTTTCGTGTGACACAGGAAACAAGTCATTTACAATGCACTGCCACTGATGTAGAACTTAAACACATCCTTACATCTGTAGGTCAGCATCAATAAAGCCAGCACCAGAGGTGCCCATGGAGATGGACATCACTCTTGGGAGAGACTCAATCACAAAGAATACATCTAAAATCGTGAATGGCTACCTAACTGAATGGAAATGAGCCGTTGGAATATGGGATGCAGGCAGAGGAAGGGAGCTACCATTCCTTTTGTTCTGCCCTCATGGGATGTGTGCAGCCATGGTCAGGCCAGCATGTTATGCCGATCTTGAACTGAGTGGCTGGTTCAGCTGTTCCACAGGACAGTAAATAGTAAAACACATTGCCGTGGGTTTGCAGTTAAACAGAGACTTGACCAGAGAAGGATGACCCACTGCCTTCTCTAATAGGCGCAAGGCAAGCCGATATCAACAGATTATCATTCCGTGGTTCTAGAAGACGAGTCAATGACGTGACCCACCATACACTGTCTGCCCATCTTTCAGATTTTGTGCAGAGAACAAGTTAAACATCTCAAGTGCAATTATTTTCCAATGGACACATAGTGAGAAGGGACATGAAACAAATGTATCTGGAATTAAGAAAGGCACAAACGATGGTTTATTCAGGAATTGAACTGAGGCTGAGGAGGAGACTGGGACGTCTTAATGGTGGTATTGGACAGGACTGGTATGTGGGGAGGAGATGGAGATGTACACTTTGCAGAAGAAAATGAATCGAAGAGGTTGAGATAAGTGAGTTTTACCCGCGCGTATTGGTGAGTAATTTGTAAATAATAGTTTGCCACTTATAATTTCTAAGGAATGGAATCTTTGATTGGAGCTGAAAACGTTGGCTTGCACCTTTCCAAAATCTGCATATCATGAGCATCGATTAAGTTCAGACCATTTCACTAAACAGACAGAGTGACTTACCGGGAACACCAACTATAGCAAGGATAGGATAGTAACCAGCTTGAATAACCATCAGTACATCTTCAATCCGCGATGCTAATGATATCCAAGGCTGGGAAAGCCAGTACAGACCATCGGATAAACTCCTCTCCATTGTTGGAACATTCCAGTCTAATGTTCCCAGATTCCCATCCCTCCTGCTCTTCTCTCTGAAGCTGCTAATCCCTGTTACTGCTGTTGGCCACGCTCCCACTCATACTATGGAATACAACACTGAAAGCATTCCCTTATTGATAGAAGAGAGGAACTCTCTGGGGACGCATACAATCCATGGAGACTGACAGCAATACAATCGCTGAACAAATAGCTCCAGTTAACCCCTTTGAATTCAATACTACTTTATTAACATTCAAAATAACGTTGAACATTTATGCATTCTGGGTGTGATATGCGAGTGTGACTGAAGGAAGGAATGTTGAAGATGACAGATTGATTGTGTGTAATCATTCAGTCTACCTTGGATATAGAGGTAATGCCAGAAGTTTAACGGAACATAAACATGCTTCTCTGTTCATAAATACAGAAATAAATCCCATAACTACTGATCCGTCATTGCAATATCTGTAAAACATTGAGAAAACAACTATCATTCATGATCTGATAGCAACATGTGCCAATAAAAAAGTGGGTTACAACAAACAAACAGCCTGGATACGTTAACAGAGAATTGCACATGACAAACACAGTTCAGATTGTTATTCCAGGATCAGAGAGGGCAGGTGTGGGTCATGCTGTTGATGTTATCGATGTTAAGGAACTGTCATGAAGTGTCATTAATTGGACTTCAATTACATTGTGATTATAATATTGGGGAAAGGACATAAGACGGGGGACATGGATGTTTAGATTGGGTGGAGGGACACGTTTCCCATTTACCAGAATTGGAATGTTACTCTTTATAACTCATATGAAGAACAGATTCAAGAATACATCTACAATGAGGAATTAGCAGAGACAATATTAATGAAATGCGTTTATGCAATATAAAATACAGGAACAAAATGTTTTTCTGCACCCACCAATATATGCAAAGTACAAAAAGATAAGATTGTTAAAATACACTCCTGATATTGAACTATATAAATTGAAACGTGAATTACATAACTAGGAAAGTGGTATGCAAACTTTATCAATCATTATTTGACCCACAACTAAGATCATGATTTCACCTCTGTCACTGATACAGTATCAGTGTGGGCAGGGGAGGGGGGTCATGGAGGTGGGATGGTGGTTATCATTTCCTGCTGCTCTTGGCACTGTCTATTTAAAAACTCTGCTTTCTCCATGGAACCAATCTATTCGCCTAATGGGTTTTGTTTAGCTGTCAGTAACCCAGCTCTGTGATATTGTTGGAAGTAAATAATCTGGGATGACAGGCAGTATCAGCACAGTGCTCACAGTGTACGGCGCCCAGACAAAGGGCTTGCCGCCCAGAGGAATTTCTAAATAAAGCTTCTAACTTCTGTCTGTCCATATTTATCTACCGTAATGCAGTCTTCTGATCTATCTAACTTCACCCTCATCTAACATCTCTTCCTCTCAATCTCTGTCAGTCACTCCCCTTTCTATACTCTCTCAGTTGATCTCCCTTCACTTGCTCTCTCTCTGTTTATTTCTCTCTCACACAATCTCTCTTCACACACTCTCTCGATCTCCGATTGTGCAGTTGAATGAATGAAAAACAGGAATACACAAGAAATGGCAGCTGGGTACAACGTGTGGTTCCAAGTAGGTCTCATGGTATTACCAATAGATTATCAATCCAGAAAAATCAGCTCCTGTTCTGTGGATCCAGGTTGAATCCCGCCACTGCAGATGGTGGAAATTCAATTCAATAATGTAAAAATATCCCTGGAATTAAGAATCTACGGAGTTGAGAATGAAATCATTGCCGATTGTCAGAAAAATCCACCTGGTTCAATAATATCCTGCCATGAAGGAATCTTCCATCCTCACCTGGTCTGGCTGACATGCAACTCCAAACCCAAAGCAACGTCACTGACTCCCAATCGCCCGCTGAAACGGTCTAACCAGTCATTCAGTTGTTCCAATCGTAACAAAGTTTCAAACAAATGAAACCAGACGGACCACATGTCATCGAAATGGGCACCGGAAAAGTCAACATTAGAAACATCACTATAGAACCTGCAAAGTCTTCCTTACGAACATCTGAGGTCTAGTGCCAACATTGGAACAACTGCCTTACAGATTAGTTAAGCAACAGCCTGACATAGCCATACTCACGGAATCATACCTTACAGAAACAACAGAAATTAAACATGCAAAAAGGGGTCTGTTACTGATTACCACGTAACGTTGTTCCTCAGCTGAATCAGTCCTCCTCCATGTTAAACAACACTTGGAGAAAGCATTGACTGTGGCAAGGGCACAAAGTTTATTCTGGCTGAGGAATTTCAAAGTCGACTGTCAAGTGTGGTTTTGGCAGCAGTACTACAGATCATGCTGGTCGGCTCCTAAGGACATAGCTACTAGATTGGGTCGGCAGAAGGTTGTGACGGAATGAACGAGAGGGGAAAAAAGTATACCTGACCTCATCCTGACCAATCTACCAACTGCAGATGTATATGTCCATGACAGTATCGGTAACACTGTCCTTGTGGAGACGAAGTCTATTGTCTCCATAAACTCTATCATGTTGTGTAGCACTATCACCATGCTGAATCGCACAGACTTTTAGCAGATCTAGCAACTCAAGACTGAGCGTCCATAAGATACTGTGAACCATCAATAGCAGCAAAACTATTCTCCAGCACAATCTGTAACGTCACTGCCCAGCATATCCCCCACTAAATCATTACCATCAATCCAGAGGATTAACCCTGGTTCAATGGAGAATGCAGGAAGGCATGCCAGGAGCAGAACCAGGAATATATAAAGACAAAATGTTCATCTGCTGAAGCTTCCAAACAGAAATACTTGCGTGCCAGATAGCATAAACAGCAAGGGACAGACAGAGCTTAGAAATCACAGAACCAATGCATCAGAATTAAACTCTGCAGTCCTGCTAATCCGATCGTGAATGGTGGTGGACCATTAAGCAACTCACTGGAGTAGTGGCCTCTACAAATATTCCCATCCTCAATGATGGAAGCGCCCAGAACATTAGTGCAAAAGATAAGGCTGAAGCTTTCACAGCAATCTTCAGTCAGAAGTTTTGAGTGAATCATCCATTTCGGCCTCCTGCCGTGGTCTCCATCATGACAGATAGCAGTCTTCAGCAAATTCGATTAACTGATATCAAGAAACGGTTGAAGGTACTGGATACTGCAAAGGCTATGGGACCTGATAACATGCCGTAAATAGTCCTGAAGGCTTCTGCTCCAGAACTTCCCGCTCCCCTAGCCAAGCTGTTCCTGTATGTTTACAAACCGACAATGGAGTAAAACTGCTCAAGTATGTTCTGGACAAATTCGACCCGTCCAAATACCGCCTAATCAGTCCACTATCCATCATATGTAAAATGATAGAAGGTGTCATCAACAGTGCTATCAAGCGGCACCTGCTCAAAACTAACCTGCTCAGTGACGCCCATTTTGGGTTTTTCCAGGGTCGCTCAGCTCCTGAACCCGTCACAGACTTGGTGCAAACATAGAAAAAGGAACTGAATTCCATCCCTAGGCATCAAGGCTGCATTCTGCCAAATGTGACATCAAGGAGCCCAAGCAAAAACGATATCGCGGACCAACACTCCATTATTGGAGTCATACCTGACAGATAGGAAGATGGTCATTGTTGTTGGAGGTCGGTCATCTCAGCTCCAGAACATCTCTGCTGTAGTCCCTTCGGATAATGACATCGGTCCAAACATCTTCAGCTGCTTGAATAATGACCTTCCTTCCATCATATGGTCAGAAGTGGGGATATTCGATGATGACTGCACAATGTTCAGCACCATTCGCAAATGTTCAGGTACGAAAGCAGTCCACGCCCAAAGCAACAATACTTGGGTAATATCCAGGCTTGGGCTGGCAAGTGGTAAGTAACGTTTGCGCCACATAAATTCAGACAATGACCGTCATCAATAAGATACAATATAACCACTTTGTATTCAGCAGCATTATCATCACTAAACTCTCCCACTATCAATATCCTGGGGGTATCATTGGCCAGAAACTCAACTGGACTCGCCACATGAAGATAACAGCAGATCAGAGGCTAAGAATACTGCAGGGATAACTCACCTCCGGACTACCCAAAGCCTGTCCATCATCTACAAGGCACAAGTCAGGAATGAGATGGAATATCCTCACTTGCCTGAATAGGTGCAGCCCCAACACTACTAAAGAAGCTTGACACAATCCAGGACAAAACAGCCCAATTGATTTGCACCACATCCACAAGCATTCACTCCCTTCACCATGGTCACTCAGGAGCAGCAGTGTGCACTATCTACAAGACACAATGGAGGAATTCCCCAAAGATCCTCAGACAGCTCCTTCGAATGTCACGAACACCTCCATCTGGAATGACCAAGGCAGTAGACGTTTGGGAACACCACCACCTTCAAATTCCTCTCCAAGGCAGTCAACATCCTGATTTGGAAATGTATTGCCATTCCTTCACTGTTGCTGCGTGAAAACCCTGGAATTCCCCCTTTAATCACTAGTCGGTCACTGCACAGCAGGTGGATTGCAGCAGTTGGAGAAGGCAGCTCAGCACCACCTTCTCAAGGGCAACTGGGGACGGGAAAGAAATGCTGGGCACATCCAGCGATGCCCACATCCAAAAAAAGACCTTTTTAAAAATAGTCCCAAGTTGAGCATCTCGAAAGGACAGATTATCTTATTTGAACACGAACAGGAAAGCAGTGTTTCTAATATTGAACATTTCAGACTTTTCTGTTATTAGAAGGGTGTTCAGTATTCGATGCCATATTGTTGCTGAGTGCTGTGATAAATTGCACTGTTTTGTTTAAATCAACAATACTGGCGTAACAGGATCAATCCTTCGAAAATACCAGACAGAAAATGACAATCATCGTAGAGAGAATGTACTCCCGCCAGATAAGGCTCACTGAGAGCAGCTCATATTCAAATTATTAATGGAATACTGGCTGACACTGAATCCTCCCACCGTCCATATCACAGGGGTTACCATTGACCAGAACGTGAAGTCAAATCAACATACAAATATAAGGGTTACAAGAGCAGGTCAGAGACTTAGAAGTCTATACTGAATAATAGACACTATGACCTAAACGGCATGAGATATGACAATAGATTTAGGCCATTCAGAAAATTCCTTCACTTTGATACTGTGCCATTTTGTCATTGTCTCTATGAAAAGTGGAAATATCTTCTACACACTGACTGTATCAATCTTTGCAGTAATCCATTAGTTTCAATCAGACCCCCCACCACCCCACCCCCCACAATTTTTCTAAATTCCATCGAGTACGCACATTGCGGCTCATATGACAAGCCGTCATCCCCAGGATGGATCACCTCCAACACTAGCAGATCTTTCTCCAGAGATAGTGTCCAAAACAGCTCACAACTGGCCAAATACCGTCTGTCCATAGCCCATTACATTCTCAGCAGTATGTCTCCTGTCTTGCATTCTTGCTGTCTTGAAATGAATGCAAACATTGCTTTTGCTTTCCTAACTGCCAACTGAACGTTAACCATAAGAGAGGACGAGTGCTTCAAAATTCTTTTGTGCTTCAGATTTAATGGATCCTATTGGAACATAGTGTCTCCTCTATTCCGCCTACCAAAGTGCATATTCTCACACGTTTCCATATTGTGTTCCATCAGCCACGTGTTTTCCCACAGTCCTAAACTGTTCAAGCCTTTCTGCAGCTTCCCCACTTCCTCAGTATCATCTGCAAACTTAGCAAAACTGACCTCAAGTCCTTTGTTCAGATTGTTCATATACAATATATTTCCTGGTTCCCTAAGGACCGTCCACCATATAAAAGGCACAACAGTCAAAGTGCTTGACTCCATTCAGGTTGAAGCAATGGCTTGACTTGAATTATACCTGTAAAGTCTTCAGTCCCTGCACCACTGACTCTCAGTAGGAGCACACCCTACCCCCTTTTGTTGTGAGTTTACTTCATTATGGCGCACAATCCCAGTCTATTGATGTCACTCTGTCTCAACACTAACTGAGTGGTGCTCACACCAACCATGTCACTGTGTATTGATAACGATGGAGGGAGGTCGGTGAGGGTATGTCTATGATGAATAACTGTGTGACTGCCAGGCTGAAACCTGCCCCGACAGCCTCGGATGTACTTGTGCCCACTCTTACCGCTGCAGACATGATCAGTCTTCCTGCAAGTCAGTCAAGGAAAGCGCCGGGCCTGGATAGTGTTCCCGGCTGAGCACTCAGATCCTGTGAGGACCAACTGGCAGAGGTATTCACATACAATTCAGCCTTTCCCTCCCACAGGCTGAAGTCCCAACCTGCTTCAGGAAGGCCAACAACAACCTTTTAAGTGAGAAAGCTCATGCTTTAATGACTTAATGATTACCGCCCGTGGCTGTAACCTCAATAAATATAGAGTTATTTGAAAGGCTGGTTATGGCCCACAGCACCTTCAATCTCCCAGCCTGACTTGAATTCCTATAATATGCCGACTGATGTAACGGGTCCACAAAAGATGCCGTATCCCGAGCCCTGCACTCATCCCTAGGACATCTGGACAACAAAGTCACCTACACCAGACTCCTGCTAATTGACGACAGCTCCACCTTAAACATCATTACCCCTCCAGACTGATCTCAAAATTCCATGACCTTAGTCGTGGCTCCACTCTCTGCAACTGGATCCCCCGTTTCTGACCCACAGACCCCAATTATGGAAGGTAGGTATCTGCATCACCGCCACAATAACACTCAACACTGGAGCTCCTGGCGCATGTGTCCTCAGCCCCCTACTGTACTCCCTGTACACACACAGCTGTGTCCTCAGCCCCTACTGTACTCCCTGTACACACACAACTGTGTCCTCAGCCCCCTACTGTACTCCCTGTACACACACGTCTGTGCCCTCAGCCCCCTACTGTACTCCCTGTACACATATGGCTGTGTCCTCAGCCCTCTACTGTACTTTGTGTACACACACGGCTGTGTGCTCACCCTCTACTGTACTCCCTGTACACACACGCTGTGTCTCTCAGCCCCCTACTGTACTCCCTGTACACACACAACTGTGTCCTCAGCCCCCTACTGTACTCCCTGTACACACACGCCTGTGCCCTCAGCCCCCTACTGTACTCCCTGTATAATCACGTCTGTGCCCTCAGCCCCCTACTGTACTCCTGTACACATATGGCTGTGTCCTCAGCCCCCTACTGTACTTTGTGTACACACACGGCTGTGTCTCTCAGCCCCCTACTGTACTCCTTGTACACACACGGCTGTGTCCTTATCCGCGACTGTACTCCCTGTACACCAAGAAATGTGCCTCAGCCTCCAACAGTATTCCCTGTACACACACAGCTGTGTCCTCAGCCCCCTACTGTACTCCTGTACACACACGTCTGTACCCTCAGGCCCCTACTGTACTCCCTGTACACATATGTCTGTGTCCTCAGCCCCCTACTGTACTTTGTGTACACACACGGCTGTGTGCTCAACCCTCTACTGTACTCCCTGTACACACACGGCTGTGTCTCTCAACCCCCTACTGTACTCCCTGTACACACACGGCTGTGTCCTTATCCGCGACTGTACTCCCTGTACACCAAGAAATGTGCCTCAGCCTCCAACAGTATTCCCTGTACACACACAGCTGTGTCCTCAGCCCCCTACTGTACTCCCTGTACACACACTGCTGTGCTCTCAGCCCCCTACTGTATTCCCTGTACACACACGGCTGTGTCCTCATCCCCGACTGCACTCCCTGTACACCAAGAGATGTGCCTCAGCCCCCATCTGTACTCCCTGTACACACACATTAGTGTCCCTCAGCCCCCTACCGTACTCCCTGTACACACACAGCTGTGTCCTCAGCTCCTACTGTACTCCCTGTACACACACGGCTGTGCCCTCACCCCCTACTGTACTCCCTGTACACACACGGCTGTGCCCTCACCCCCTACTGTACTCCCTGTACACATGGCTGTGCCCTCAGCCCCCTACTGTTCTCCCTGTACACACAGCTGTGCCCTCAGCCCCCTACTGTACTCCCTGTACATATATGGCGGTGTCCTCAGCCCCCTACTGTACTTCGTGTACACACACGGCTGTGTGCTCAACCCTCTACTGTACTCCCTGTACACACACGGCTGTGTCTCTCATCCCCCTACTGTACCCCTGTACACACACGGCTGTGTCCTCATTCCCGACTGTACTCCCTGTACACCAAGAAATGTGCCTCAGCCTCCAACAGTATTCCCTGTACACACACAGCTGTGTCCTCAGCCCCTACTGTACTCCCTGTACACACACTGCTGTGCTCTCAGGCCCCTACTGTACACCCTGTACACACACTGCTGTGCTCTCAGCCCCCTACTGTATCCCTGTACACACACGGCTGTGTCCTCATCCCCGACTGCACTCCCTGTACACCAAGAGATGTGCCTCAGCTCCCAACTGTACTCCCTGTACACACTCAGCAGTGTCCCTCAGCCCCCTACCGTGCTCCCTGTATACCCACGGCTGTGTCCTCAGCCCCCTACTGTATTCTCTGTACACGCACGACTGCATCCCTCAGCCTCCTACTCTACTCCCTGTACACACACGGATGTGTCCTCAGCCCCCTACTTCACTCCCTGTACACATATAACTGTGTCTGCAGTCCCCTACTGTACTCCCTGTACACACACGATTTTGTCATCAGCCCCCTACTGTACTCTGGTACACACGTGGTTTTGTTGCCAAATTCTAAACAATGCTAACTGTACGTTTGCTGATGACATCACCAAAGCAGGAGGGATATTAAACAACGATGAGCCTGAACATAGAAAGGAGATAGTGGTTTTGGTGGCATGGTGGAATGATAATAACCTCCTCTCAAATTCGGCAAAAGTAACTAACTGATCATTGACTTTAGAATGAAAGGAGGGGAACATGCCACTATCTCCATCAACGGTCGAGACAGTGCAGAGCGTCAAGTCTTTCGGAGTGATGATAACTGGCAACCTACTTTGGACTTCTCACATAGGTGTGACAGTCACGATGGTGCAAAAACTTCTCTCCTTCCTCACTTGGTTCAGAATATTTAGCATGCACTAATTCTACAGATGCGCTATTGTGAACGTACTGTCCGGGTGCATGATGGCTTGGAACGGCAACACTCTGCCCAGGAACATCAGAAACGACAGAAGATTGTGTTCACAGCCCAGACTGTGACAGACTGCAATTTCCCGATCTTTGACTCTATTTACACGGCTTGTTGCTGCAGAAAGGCTGCCAACACCTATCTTCTGTCTTCTGTTTCTTTCCCTGAATCTATTATCTTCCCTTCTCCCTGCCCATGTGACTGTTTATTTCCTTGTTTTGTTTCCTTTCCCTCTTTGACTGACTGTCCATCTGTTTCCCTCGCTGTGTTCTTTTTCTCCTTCCTTTTGTTTCTGTCTCTTTCTCCTTCGTTGTTATGGTGATGGCTTCTCTATTCATTTGAAGCAGCTGATGGCTCATTGTTCAATGTTGGCAATACAATACACTCAACAAGGTTTTGGTATAGAGGACATGATTTAAAATAATCAGTTAAATTTCAATTGTTGTCAAAAAAGCAACTAGAACTTGGGTATCCATTTAGCAGTCAATTGTTACATCTAGTGCTCTGTATACTGGCACATCTCCCAGTGCTCTGTATACTGGCTACGCAAAGCATTCTATTCGGCTGCATAATGACCTCACACGGTAACTGCTCTGCCTAGGACCATAAGAAACTACAGACGGTTGTGTGCACAGCCCACACCATCACGGAAGGCAACCTTCCGTCCATTTTATACTTGATATTGTCGCAGAAAGGCTGGCAACATCAAAGATCTCTCCCAAACCGGTAATGATCTCAGGCAACCTCTTCCAACAGGGACAAGACACAGAGGCTTGAAAACATCCTCAGGAACACTTCCTTCCCTACCATTATTAGACTGACAAATTGACATCTCTCACTTTTCAAATATTATTAATCTTTCTAATGTCGATCTTACTTTGCCCACCTCCTGTGAGCTGTAACCTTGTATGCCTTACTCTGTCCAAGGACCCTGTGATCTCTGTTTTCTTGTTTAGGGTCATTTACCTGCACTACAATAAAAACAAACCTTTGCATTGTACACTTGACTAAAATAAATGAAACGAAATAAGATCAAACATGTGGAGTGCAGTGGCTCAAGGTCATCTCAAGGGCAACTGGAAAAATGAACGAATGTTGCCCCAGTCAGAGATACCCATATCTAATTAATGAATATAAGAAGATGACCACACTTAGGGAGGACAGACAGAGGGAATGAAATCGCTTTAAACATGATCTTAGATATATACAGGTTTCCCTCACTATTTGTAAGTAGACTGTCCTCCGAAACCGTTCGCAAGGTGATATGGTGTAAAGTGCAGTAGCACTGATTTATTTTGGGAAAATTTCGCCTTTCTTCGTAAAAGTGACAATCCTGTTTGAATTTCGTTTGGTTAGTGAAACAAGCTCCTAATGTAAGTCATTTGGAAGGGGAAGTGGCAAAAATCGAGCTTTTGAAAAGCGGGGGATGACCTGTATTTACATGGGCATGTTATTCAGGAAGATGGGAAAGGCGAAAAATAAATGAGGTGAATGTCTCGTTTTATTTCCAGCCCATCTGATCATCATTTCCTTTGTTTTCTCTTTTTCTTCTGTATCTCTCTTTCTCTGTTGAACCCCTCCTTCTGTTCAAAGCAAACTTCACTGTCAACGGTATTAATCACACTCCTTTCCAGCTACTTTCAGTTCAGGAAAGTTTCCCATCACTTTCTGTTCATTTCTTTGCATTTCTTTCTATAATTTCAGATTTTCAGCATCTTCCTTTATTTGATTTCACCTTCAATTTTCTTAATTCGTGGGATGTTGTCATCTCTGTCAAGTGTGGCATTTGGTGACCAACACTAGTCGCCCTGACTCTGAGGCCATTCCGCAATATAATATAAAGTTAAGCGTGTTGCCATGGGTCTCAAGTAACATTTAACCCAGATTTCATCACCGAGGGTGATCAGTGAAAGAAGAAGGTTTTCAGACAAAATGTTGCTTTTATTTTTCTTTTTCATGAAATTCACCTTTATTCCAATGCTTATCATTTTTATTTATGGTCTGTCATCAGCTGTGGTATGACTTGAAACAAATCACTTGAAACAATATCTTTCGTTTAATAGGCTTTGCTCCTGAATTACAGCCAGCGGCACTCCTACATTCAAACATTGTCCTAATCATGAAGTAACATCCGAGACAAGAGGAATTTTGTGATTGAAATATTTGTATTTGAAAAAGTGGTCAGAAGAGACCTTGAAACATTAAGTCTGAATTTAACCAACGTGCAGCCAATGGTTTGTTCAGCAACAGCACTGACACAGATATGAGGATTGAGGATATTAGGAGCTGGTAATGGAAAGGTTTGGTGACAGAGAGAACACGAGACATAAACCGGTTCAGGGCAAAAAATTACCTCGAGGTTGTGCACAGTTTTGTTCGCAGATGTTTGTGAGGTAGTGGTCTGCAATTCATGGGTAATGAATGGAGACTGCAATTGAACCTGAAGACAATAGTTTCTTTCTCTGACAAATATAGATAACAGGATTTGCAACGAAGTTCAAATAGGTTAGTAGAACACCCTCCACCCCGCCCAGAATAATCGGCACTGCTGATATCCGATATGATGGAAATCCCCAAGAGGGGGAAATCTTGAAAAGACTCAAGGAAAACCTCCTCTCCATTGTTGTAATGTTCCAGTCCGCTATTCTCACATCCAGATCTATGCAGCTGTTAATCTCTGTTACTATTAGAGCTGAGGCATCTGTTACTACAGTGGGATCGAACACTGAATGAAGCCTCTTACGAACAGGAGAGGGAAACCGTCCAGTGACACAGTTACATTGCATGGAGACTCACATCAATCACAGTCAGAGCAAACAGTCCCAGCTTTTAATACAGCACATTCAGTTCACAATATAACTGGACTGGACTACATGTTGACATTGCTGGCTATTGGTCACATCCCCCATCACCAATTGCTCGAGTGATGTCAGTTGTGAGGGAGAATAAGAATATTTTCTTTTCGTAGGCGACATGATTCTGCTTTGTTGTCCGTTTACTATGTTGTAACCATCTCTCCAAAAATCCCTCCACCCCCCCCAAAAGAATCACAATCAGGATGTTGTTACTGTGCTGATCCCTCCTCCACTGGAACAAACACCAGCGAACAGACTGTTACTGGGCACAGCCGCCCTGAACATAGACAGGAAGTGTGGACTTCTCTAAATGTTCCTCTCACTGCTCTAATAAGGCAACTTTGGAACTTGCACAGGGAATATGCTTCAGTAATTTATTTATATAAATTGACAGACTCCTAAATGCAGTTTTATTTGGTGTAAACAGTATTTTTACGCATTTTGGCTTCAGTCCAACACTAAAAGTGTTAATTACAATGAACGTATTCATTTAAACTTATGAGTTAATAAGTCAGGTTCGAATGGACATGTTATTGGCTGGGTGATAGGGCGAAATGGGGGCAGTGGCTGTGGAAACTGCATGGGAAGTACAAAGATATTCCCCAATCATCATCCCTTTTTCTGACAGACAGAATTAAATCTAATGTATAACAAGGAAACAGCCAACATTTGGGTGATGCAATGCTGAATGGCAATGTGAACGAAAAAGATAATATTAAATGTGATAAAGTGAACTATATTTTATGTACGCACCATTTAATCATTGGGAATACAGATTGAGTAGGGTCACCGGGCCTGAAACATTACTTTTGATTTCTCTTCACAGATACTGCCAGACCTGTTGAGCTTGCCCTGTAAGTTTTGATTTTCTTTTTGTTTGAAATTTATTATATTGTTCATATCTGACAGGATACTTACAATTAAAAGCAGACACTAATAACAAAATGTGAAGGGCAATGGGAACAATATAGGAGACTAACAGTAGAGTTATAGTCATTCCAAGCTGGAAGAGACAATGGGCTGAGTTTCCCCCACTTTTGCTGTAAATAATTCTGTGATATGTAATCAAAGCCTTTGGAGAGCGGGTAGACAAGATTGTTCAACGAAGGTCACAGAGTGCTCCACCATCAATAATCTATTCCTATTATCTCATGAAATTTCAGCTGCCTCTAAAATGTATTTTTAAACAAAATGGAGTTTCTGAGATTTACAGGATCATCAGAAAAAATATTCTTTTTCCTTTGATTCTTAAAGAAGAAACAGATTTCGGCCGTAATACAGGTGTCACAGACACAACAGCTATTACAGGAACAGGAAAGGACTACATTGTCCATATGTAACCAAGTTCAGCATGCATCCCTGTCAAGAAACATGAAATATAGTAATACTGAAACACGAAATACAAACAGAAAATGATGGTAGAAGAGCAACTGATGAGGAAGTATCTGCAGAGAGAAACAGAGTTAGCATATCGAATATGATGTGACACTGTTCTGAAAAAGTCATATTGAAATCAAAGGTTAATTCTGTGTATCCCTACTCCGAGAGTGTCAGGCCTGCTGAGTTTCCCTCTATCGATTCCTTTTTCTTTCTGAACTGTGACAAATTGAGTGATCTGAACGATATAAGCAAAGCTCTGTCTCAGTTGAATCTTGAATATTAGTTTATGGACATTAAATGAGAAATTACAAAGTTCCTATATTTGACAGAGCTCCAAATATCCATGACGTATTGCGTTGTGATACAAAAACATTGTGAGACATTGCTGAAACAAAAACCAAACTTGCTGCAAAAGGTCTGCAGTATCTGTGCAGAGAATTCAGAATTAACGTTTCTGATTCAGTGGCCCTTCCTCAGAACGGATGGTAGCCCTGAATATTGATTAATATACAGCAGAAGTTGAATAACTGTTCATGAAAACTGTTAGTAGCTAACAATAGGGTGTGAGTAATGGAAAGCCACGTGAGGACTAGGCCTGGTGTCTAGGTAGGGGGCATTGATGAGTTCAGTCCCTAAATTATTGACCATTATTTTGAGTCTGAATGACTGCAGGGTCCACCCGCGGAAAATGAGGTGTTGTTCTTCCAGCTTGCGTTGAAATGTCCTGGAACACTGCAGGAAGCCTGACACAGAGATATTGGTCAGGGAACAAGATAGAGTATTAAAGTGGCAGGCAACTGGAAACTCAGGGTCTTTGCAGAGGTACAGCTTGGATATTCTGTGAAGTAGTCGCCCAGTCTACCTTTAGTTTTCCCAATGTAGAGCAGATCACAATGTGAGCAGCGAATGTAGTAGACCGGATTGTGGGAAATGTTGGCAGGATGCTGCTTCACCTGAAAGGTATGTTTGGCCTTTGGTTAGTGACGAGGGAGGAGGTAAATGGGAAATGTAACAACTCCGGCAGAGGAAAGTGAAGTGGACCTGTGGTGGGGGCTAGGGGAGGTGGTGTGTGTCTCTTTGTTGGGGGGAGGTGTGGGCAGTGAATAACGAGTGGACCAGAGTGTCCTGGAGGAGATGGTCACTTCAGAAGGCGGAAAGGGGAGAGGAGGCAAATATGTGTCTGGTGGTGGCATCTCACTGGAGGTGGGGGAATGCAGACTGATGATCTTCTGCATGTGAATGCTGGTGGGATGGTAGTTAAGGATCAGGGAAATTCTAACGCTGTTGCAGCAGGGAAGAAAGATGCTGAGGGTAGAAGTGCAGGAGGTGGGTCTGAACTGGTTGAGGTCCCTGTCAATAACAGTGCTGGGGAGTTCTCGGTTGAGGAAGAAGGTGGACATATCAGAGGCCACATTTTTGAAGTTGACATCATCAGAAGCAATGTGGTGGAGACGGAGGAACTGAGGGAATGGAATGGAGCCTTTGCAGGAAACAGAGTGTGAGGATGTATACTCCAGGTAGCGGTGGGAGTCGGTGTGTTACTACTGGATATCAGTGACCGGTCTATCCCCAGAAATAGAAGCAGAGATATCGAGTAAAGGAAGGGAGGAGTCAGAGGTAGACAGGTGAATGTGAGGGAGAGGTGTAAATTGTAAACAACGAACTTTTCCAATTCTGGAAAAGAAAGAGGAGCAGCAGCGATGATAATGTCTACATATTGGAGAAAGAGTTGTGGATGGGGGCTGGAATAGAATTGGAACAAGGAATGGTCTCCGTACCCCATGAAGGAACAGGTATAACTTGGGCACACATATTTATCCATGCACCCCCTCTGTATGGGAGGAGCAGACTGAAGCAATGGGTCTGCATGGGCAGTTCTGTTTGTGAATTTTCAGGAGGAGATAAAAGCAAACTCTGCTATCAGAGAACCATCAGTTTCGGGACTGTTAGGTTGGGGTGAGTGGTGGGGGGGGAGTGTGGGGGTGGTGTGGGCCAGTGAATGGGAATCTCCAGATGAAATGTAATCAGATTTAGTAAATAAAATGGCCTGATGTGCCATGGTAGAGTTATGGACCAGCAGGTGACATGTGGAGGGATCTGAGAGCTGGCACTCAGCCTCTGAAATGTAGCGGTGAATCCACCAGACTACAGCAGCACCACCCTTATCGGCACAGGCTGAAGCACTGGCTCTGTACTGTCATAAATACAGCACGATCTACATTAGTCCCAGTTTCCAAAATGAGGCCCATAGCCATGTATGTTATGGCACTTCAAGGGTACGACCACGTATTTATTAACTGTTGTGAGGTTACCTGCCCTCTCAGGAAGTGCATTCTGATCCCAACAGGCTCTGGATGAAAACTAATCGTCAAATCCTCACTAAACATCAAACCCTTCACTTTAACATGGTACTCTCTTTTTTCTTCGCCCTTTGACTGAAAGGAACAGCTGCTGTCTATCCATGCTGTCCATGCCCCTGGTAATCTTATCCTTCCGAAGCACATCCCTCTCAGCCTTCTCTGCTTCAAAGTAAACAACCCGAGCTGATTTACTCCATTCAATGGAACATCCTGGTGAATCTCTACTGCACCCTACCCAGTGCAAACACATACTTCCTTTTTTGTGGCTCCCAGAACTGTACATAGTATTCCATTTGGCCTCACCGAAGTTTCACATAGCTCTTGTAATCTGTGCCTCCATGAATAAAGGCTATGGTCTTTATGGTCGCTATGCTTTGTCAACTTGTGCATTAACGTGTTTAATCACATTCAGGGATGTTTCCAGCACCTCTGAGCTTACTAGTGTGCTGCTATTTCATTGAGTCCTCCCCTGGTTGGTTCCTTCTTCCAAAGTACATCACCTCATATTTATCAGGGTTACATTCCATTGGCCATTAATCCACCCATTTGATCATTCCATCAGTATCTTCCTGTAATATAAGGCCTTCCTCCTCACTGCCAAACAACCAGCCAAACTTTGTGTCAAACGCAAACTGATTATCACACTCACCCTAAACACCCTCCAAATTCACAGCTGCATCATTTATGAATGCTACAAACAATTAGGTTACAAATCACACAACACCAGGTTATAATCCAACAGTTTTATTCGCACGCACTAGCTTTCACAACGCTGCTTCTTCATCGCGTGATTATGCTGTTCGAAATGTCGTTCTTAAATAAACAATTGGACTATCATCTAGTGTTCTGTAAATTTTTAACTTTGTTCAAGCCAGTCCAAGACTGGCATCTCCGAATCACAAATAATATGGGACACAGCATTGATCCCTGTGGTACACAATTGGATACTGGTCTCCACTAAAACCAACAGATTTCTAGCAGCAGACCATCTGTCTCCTATCACTACGTTGATTTGGATACAACTTGGCAAGTCACTAATGAGTCCTACCTTTTCCCTGGTTATTCTGCTCCACTTGACGTACCTGTAGAATATTTGGGGATTCTCCCTAATCTTTTTCTGCCAGCAAGTTTCCATGTCGCTGTGTTCGTCAGTCCCCTTCAAATGAAGAATTGCCATCTTATATTGCAGTCTGAAATGGTCTATCCTTTACCTGCAATAATTTGCCTTAAATGTAGAGTAGACAGCCAGAGAAAAATCCTGTTTATTTCCAAATTGTCATATATGAGTGACTTCTCTAAATTTCACTATGATCATCTCTCATTCTTTGAAACTCTAAAGAACACAGGCAATGAGGGATTAATCTGGAGAATAACCATTGCACACCCTCCGTGGTCAGTATATCCTTTCTCAGATTGGGTCACCAACTCTGGACTCAATACTCTATGTACAGTTTCATTAGCAAGCTGTGAAACTGCTTCAGCATGACCTTCCGTCATGTTCTGATTCTCTTAAATGAAGGCGAACCTGACTTAACTTTTCACTTTTATATATTCCTCCAATTACCATTCACATTACCAAAGATCACACACACCTCTTGAACTCTTCTTGCATACATGGAAAAGCTCGTGCTGCTTGTTTTTTACATTTCTTGCTAATTTGCTTACATCACATCTTTTCTTCCCTTTTCTTCGCTTTCTATATTCATACAATCATACCGCATACAAGCACACTCGTTGATCCAACTTGTCCATGACGGCCAGGTTTTCCAAACTAAACTATTCCCGTCAGTTTGCATTTGGCACATTTGCCTCTAAACGGTTCGCATTTATATGCTTGTCCATATGTCTTTTAAATGTTTGAGCTGTACCTGCATCTGCCAGTCTTCCTCTGGCAGCTCATTCCATAAACACACATCACCCTCTGTGTGAACACATTTACTAACTTCCAGCCTCTGCAGAATGTACAGGAAAATAAAGCAGTCATTGCCAGCACAATTGATGCGTCTATTGCTGATTTATTTTTAATATTTTGATACGAAGAACAACTGGCTCATCAGATTAAGCAATGCTCAATCCAGCTACAATACTACTATGCTAGCCTTGAACTATTACCTTGTTACTGATATGTATTGGCTTTATGTTTTTAGTTCCACAAGTTCCATGTGGTCATTTGGTATTACTCAGCGATTTTATGGATCTTCCTCGTGATGACAGATGCAAAGGAACTGGTAACTTTCTTTTCCATTTCCCTGTTCTCCTCAATAACCTCCCCTCTCCTGATTACAGAATCCACAATTGACCCTGCTTTTATTTTGTTTTCTTTGTAATACAAATTGTACATTTATGTAGTCTTTGTGTTCTTCTTTCACAGAATCATTAAAAACCCACAGTGTGGAAAAGGCCTTTTGGTTCAGCAAGTCCACCCTGCCCCTCCGAAGAGTAACCAACCCAGACCCATTCCTATTCAATTCTACATTTTGAGATATAATCTACACATCCCTCAACACTGCACAAATAAGCATGGCCAATTCACCTAACCTGTAATTCTTTGGACTGTGGGAGGAACCGGAGCACCCAGAGGAAACGCACGCAGACACGGGGAGAATATGCAATCTTCCACACAAACAAATTTCTGATAATTCTCTGGTTGCCACAATGCCTAAAATTCTTCTGATCTCATTTCCTATGATTAATATAATCTTTAATTTATTATGTTAACCTTCATGAAGTCACTTGCCCTTTCTTTGGTGATTCTACCTTAAAGAAATAGACATTTGTTCAGACATTGCAGGATTTCTCTAGATCTCCTGGTCCTGAACAGGTGTAGCCAAGAACACAGCAAGAGGCGAGAGAAGATATTGCCGGGGGCCCCTGGCTGATCTTTTTCCATCACCGCTGTCCACGGGGGAGGTCCCAGAAGATTAGAGGGTCGTGAACGTTGTGCCCTTGTTCAAAGAGGGCGGCGAAGAAGAACCTGTAAACTATAGACCAGTTAGCTTAAAAAACTGTGACATGTAATTTCCTTGAGAATGTTCTGAGAGATAACATATGCATGTATTTGAAAAGACACGGTTTCATAAGGAGCAGCCAGCACTGCTTTGTGCATAGGATATCATGGCTCATAATTCTTTAACGTTCTTTTGAGAAGGGACCCCAAAAGGTGGTAGGGTAGTAGACGTAGTCTATCTAGATTTCAGAAAGGCCTTTGATAAGATTCCACATGATAGGCTGCTCTGAAAGGTTCGATGGCATGGAATTCAGGGGATCTGGCAAATTGGACACTCAGTGGGCTTGATGGTAGAAAGCAGACGCTAATACTGGAAGGATGTTTATTGGACTGGAGGTCTATGACTAGTGAAGTGTCTCAGGCGTCAGTGCTGGGCCTATTACTGTTTTCTTATCTCTATCAATGATTTGGATGCGAATGTACAAAGCATGATTAGTAATTAGTATGATGACAATTATATAGGCAGTACTGTGAACAGTGAGAAAGATTATCAGCAATTGCTGCAGGACATTTATCAGCTGGGGAAGTGGGCCCAGAAATGGCAAAAAAAGATTAATATAGATATATACGGGGTGTTTCATTTTGGAAAGTCGAATGGCAGGTTGGAGTTTCATGATGAATGTTAGACCCTGAAGGAGTGTAGAGGAACATAGGGACCTTGGATCTCAGGTCCGTGGTTCTCTGAAAGTAGTTGTACGTTGACAGGACAGTGAAAAAGGCTTTAGGCACACTGGCCTTCATCAGTAAGGACATTGAGTATAGAAGTTGACGAGTTATATTGCTGTTAGACAGGACGCTGGTGAGGCATGCACTTGGAGTATTGTGTTCAGTTTTGTTCACTTTGTCATAGGAAGGATGTGATTAAACTGGAAAGAGGACAGAAGAAATTTACAAGGATGTTGCAAGTAATCGGCAGTCTGAGTTGTAGGGAGAGTTTGGACCGGCCAGAACATTTTCCATTGAGTGTAAGAAACTGAGGGGAAATCGTATAGAAAAGTATAAAATCATGAGATGCATGGATAAGGTGAATACACTCATTCTTGTTCCCAGTTTGGGAATCAAGGTCTAGAGGACATCAGGTTAGAGGTGAAAGAATAAAAAGGATCCTGAGTGCCAACTTTTTTACACAGAGATTGGTGCACGAATGGAATTAGCAGACAGCGGTTTGGTTGAGGGCACGTACATTAACAACGTTCAAAAGGCTTTTAGACAAATACCGCGATAGGAAAGAATTTAGAAGAATAAGGAGCAAGGGCAGGGAAATGGAATGAGCAGGATGGACATTTTGGTCGGCACGGACCACTTTGGTCCAAAGGGCCTGTGGTCCAAGCTGCAGGGCTCCATGGTTCTATGACTCTAACAGCCAGTGCGTGTCTACCACTTCACGCTCAAACATTCGATATTGTATACAAGCGCTGTGTAAAATACATCATATTAACGTCTCTAGTCCTTAGAGCAAGGTTACTAATGATCCTTCTGACCACACAGCACCAAACTGAAAATAACCTGTTCTCAAACTCTTGTATGTTGTGACTGTTGTTTGAGTCACAATAACTCTTCAACCAACCTGTCATACGCTTATGGAATTTATTTTTCACAACATTAGCAGTCACTTAGTTAACGCAGTTTAGATGCAATTTGAGGATCATGCAGTAATACTGCAGCACATACAGTATTTGCATCTCTAATTTCCAGAGCATGCAATGCACAGAATTTGCACGTGAGCATTGGTTTAGATACATTATACACCAATGCTTGCTTCTCCTTCCTATCTGTAAAATCCACCCAACTGATTTTGTGGAATCTGTGGAACAGGTCTGTGGCGTTATTAGTGATAGACTTGGACAAGAACATTCGGGGAGGGTCCACCTCGACGCTGACATGATCTGAAGAAATGACCACCATCACAGGACAAGCATCAATATCCTCCCCACTCTGTCAGGTTAGCTGTTACCATACTCTCTCTGCTCCCTCACACACTCACTACATGTTATAGCACCTAGCCCCTAAACAAGGCTCACACTCTATCTCCAAATAAGACTCACACACTACCACTCTCACTATTGAATTCAGCACCTTTCTCTCGCCACTCCTACCCCGCCCACTCTCTCTCCCTCCACTATAATCCCAGCACTAATAACACTGCATAGAAACAACACAGTGGACCGACTCCTCCGGACAGCTCACCATTCCCCCTTCCCCTCCATCTACACCAGCACTAAAATCAGGGCCACACACCCTCCCCCCCCCCCAACCATCACTCCTCCCTGCCATTCTCCCATTCCAGGAGAAACGGACTGTAATAGGAGAGAAAGGGCCAAGCCAGATGGTGGAGCACCCGATATCTGATCCCTCCTCCAACCCGCCTCCCCCCCTCCCCCCCGCCCCGCGCCATGTGAGGAGGACCTGGTAATGAGCCAGAGTGGACCGGGACGCGTCGTATGGCGATTCCATGACATCCTGTCCCTCCAACTGACTAAAAAACAATGTTCAGTGAAGGGCAATTCGCACTTTAACCACCTCTGTCTGTTCTCACCAATTTTCTCCCTTCCAAAACAACAAATATCTCATTGCAGAGAGATACAGACACAAAAACATTCAGAGACATATGTAAACACGCTAATATACTACACTCACAGTACTTGCACGGAGATAGAACCACATACAGGTAGTGGCATACGAGACACAGACAGTCACACACACAAATAGACACAAGCACAAGTATAACGGACAGGCTAATACATAGATGAACCGATGTCAGCACATAAATACACAAACACACAAACACATGAACAAACACACACAAGTACACGTATGGACCACAGAGACACAGACACTAGTGCTTATAAGACAGAGATAGATGAATAAGCATGTCAAGAGTTACAGAGAGTAGTAAGGAGAATGATGTTGAGAAACCTCTAAACCAGTATTAAATGGCATTCAGAGTCGGTGGGCAGAATACCTAATCTGCATTTTTAAATGCTCGTGTGGTGTCATGATATCAGTTATTCTCTTCCTGGGACAGGAGCAGAGAATGAGTTTAATATATATTTGATTGAAAAGAGTCAGTGGTCCTATTGGACAGGTTTAGAGCTGAATAATTTATGTCTATGCCTAATTTTTCTGGCCTTGTGATTCAAAAGAGGTGGCGATTTCATGTTAGGTTAACACAGTTTAATATAACGGGACCCACACTGAAATTAAGGTCGCCCTATTTCACTTTAGTGTTGTACTATCTGTAGGGTCCATATCCTCAGGGAGCAGTGAAGACTCGGTTTTTGAAGGTCTTCAAGGCTGAGCTCACCTGATCGATGCTGGAAAGGAGAGTCAATATTTATTGGGAACAGGCAGGAGATGGATGGTCAAACACAATCGGTTCAGTCATGAGCATTCTGACTGGTGGCGCCGATGGCCAACTGCTGCACTACCCCACGTGTTGTTCCCTCAATCCGCCCCCTCGATGTGGTTACAGGGATATACTACTGCCATTACCCCATGTATTGTGTCTTCCATCCACACCCTCGAAGCTGGACAGAGTTAGGGACCAACCTCATTCCAGCCAGTCATTATCGTTACCAAAACTGGAGAAGACCATTCTGCCTATTTAACGTGTTACAGAAGAAAATAGAACAAATCATTTTAGCTCATTGAGTACGGTTTACTGCACAGGACGCCATGTAAACAATCTGAGCTGCCGCACAGAAGGTATTGCTAACAGGAAATAGAGAGTAGAGATAAATGTTTATTTTCACATTACAAAGCTGTAACTGGTGGAGTGCCTGAGAGATCACTATGGGATCATCAACGATCAATATCTGTATGAAAGATCTGGAGGAAGGGATGGAATATATCAAAGCCCAATTAGCTTAAACACCAAGCTGGTCATCCAGTATGTCATCAAATGGAGGTCGTGTATCATCAATGTGTATAGGCAAAGGAGTTTCGTGAGGAACCCTTCAGCAGATACAGCATAATGCGAGTTGTCCGTTTTGGATAGAAGGACAAAAACAATGGTAAACAATTTAAGTGGAGAGAGATTGCAGAACTCTGTGATACAAACGCATTCATATGTCACGAATCATATGTACAAAGTAAAAATCATGCAACACCAGGTTGATCCAACAGGTTTAATTGGAAGCACACTAGCTTTCGGAGTGATGCTCCTTCATCACCTGTTGAAGAAGCGTCACTCCAAAAGCTGGTGTCCTCCGATTTTCATGTTAGGTTAAACACATTTTAATATAACGGGTACCACACTGAAATAAGTTCGCCACTTGCACTTTAGTGTTGTATTATCTGTAGGGTCCTCCATCCTCAAGAAGCAGTGAAGACTGGGTTTTTGAAGGTCTTCAAGGCTGAGACAAGCTGCTTGTGATGTGATTTCTCCCCAGAATAGTTGCACTTAGCTGAATGTCCTTTTGCTTCAGACGGTAGGAAATTCCAAGGAATCTTTCATCAGGGATTCTCCTTGACTCATCAGGTAGAGGTGAGTCAGAAACTTACTGTTGCCAGTTCCAGGAACAAAAGAAGATCGAGGGATCAATCGCCTGCTACTTCCCAGGCAGAGAACATTGTTCTCCCTCTCTGTGTTGA
This sequence comes from Hemiscyllium ocellatum, assembly GCF_020745735.1. Classification (NCBI taxonomy): domain Eukaryota; kingdom Metazoa; phylum Chordata; class Chondrichthyes; order Orectolobiformes; family Hemiscylliidae; genus Hemiscyllium; species Hemiscyllium ocellatum. The sequence continues at coordinate 841,945 of NW_026868168.1, read as the reverse complement.
AACAAGCAATTATGTCATCTGAACACCAAACTGGACTGC